>NC_061117.1:119559823-119656859 GCF_002878395.1 Capsicum annuum
GTGTTTTTGCTAAAACATCACCACCACCACCACTACCAATACCACCAACAACACCAACAAAACAAAACATACCTAGAACACAAACAAAACCAAGAAAACATACAAAGAACACCAACAACACCTACCAACAACACCAACATTCACCAACAACACCAACAAATATCAAGTGAAGTAATCCAATACAACAACACAAACAATAAGACAAAATTATCAATTTCCAAAAAAGGACAAAGTTTAAGTTTGGTCATCTATTGGAATAAATCAAAATAACTCTTCCAACAGATGAGCCTTCTATTATAAAACATGGGTCATCAGTTGGAAGAAATCAAAATACGGCCTACCACTAGTTTGATTTCTTCCCATAGATGACCCATTTATTACAGTAGATGACCTATCTGTTGCAACAAATGAACAGATGATCCACCTGTTGCAACAAATGGTTAATCTATTGGAAAAAATCTAACTATTAGCATGACCATTTTAATTTCTTCCAGCAAATGACCATCTATTGCAACAGGTGGTCATATCTTGTAACAGATTGCTCATCTGTTGGAAAGATTTTTATAATGTATTTATTTATTAAATTTTCTATTACCTTCTTTTTAATGATGCACACATCAATTGTAATCTTTTTTTTTATTTTTCTCTTATTTTAGATAAAAGTTGTCTCCCAAAAGAAAATAAAGTGGATCAACTTTTGACCAAGCAACCAAAAAGGCTAAATTACAAACATCATTAAAAAAGCTTGTTCAACAAGCTCTTTCAGAAATGAATGAAGTATTACCATCTATATAGAATGAAGATATGGAAAGAGATAGAAATATTGCAGAATTTGCTAAATAATCTGACGTAGGAAAGGAAGTTGATGGAGATAAAGAAGATTTTTTAGAGGGTAAAGGTGAAAATAAAACTGAGGAAAAGATGGAGATGAAGAAGACAAAGAATATCAGGATTAGGGAGAAGATGAAGAGGAGAAATAAAGTGAGGTAGGAGATGGTGAGAAAGAAGAGAAAAAAAAGGATGAAGATGTTGATGATGATCTTATTTGCAGCATCGATTGAACGTGAACTTCAATCAAAATCCCAGCATGATATTATTGATTTAACTATTGGATTTTTAGTTAAACCACTCATGGGTAAAAATTTGATGTCTTTAGGAAAATTTTGAGGGATAAAAAGTTAGAGGATTATTTTAAGTCTAATTGCTTTGGATACTTTCTTGATCTTCCAGAGGATAACAATGCATGCTTTCAAATGACCATGGTATATGTTCTTCTCAAGCGTAGGATCAAGATGATAATGAAGAATTGAAGGATGGGGACAAGAAGATGGGTAAAATCTGGATAAACTATTATGGCATGCCGGTTTGTTTTGTCATGAAAGAGTTTTCCATAGTGACTGGCCTGAGATGCCATCATCCATTAGAACCTCTTCCTAAAGTAACACCCTTGAAAAAATCAAAGTCATACAGGACACCCAAAACAGCATCAAAGAAAGGCAAGACATTAACCAAGCCACCACCCACCAAAACCAATACAGACAAATAAAAAAAAATGAGTTGTTGGCCATTGTTGGACCTAGCTACAAAGACAAGAAGTTGATAGCTAATATCCAAAATAAAAAGTTTCTGAAGAAGAACAAGGAGCTATTTTGCTTAGTTTGGTTTGTGCCTTCTATTTTATGGGCTAGAGACATCAACAAAGTCTTAGAATCTAAATTATTGGTGCTTTCTTAGAATTTGGAGGCATTCAACAGTTATTCATAGGGATATGAAAGATATTTCTTGACTGTTAAATTTTTATTGAAAAAGTTATCCCCAAATATGACCAACATATACGACTTTCCTTAGGCTTTCATGGTAAATTTTATCACTATTTCATTAGTTTTTCATTTATTTATGCTATAGAATAATTATTGATTTTTTTCAATCATGTTTTGTAACTCCCCGAGTCTGTACCTCAGACGCTACACGATGCTCATAATCCTGAGGGACCATAAGCTAACCCATAACTAGTACCTACTGTATTATCTAAATAGTAATATTATAATTATGTAGAAATTAGGTGGAAACTTGCCATAAAGTTCAAACTAAAAGTAAAAATTGAATACTGATACATCTATCTAAAATACTCTAGTCTGAAAAGTCTCTACTGTCTGAACAAGGAGTTGATGGGATCAGCCCTCACTAACCCCGACTACTGAAAACTAATAAACTGAGATACTAAAATAATAAGTATGTCTTTGAACTATGAGGACTCATCACTAAGTCTGTTGCTGATAGATCGGGCTGCTAAGTATGATAGGGAGCCCGTGCTTCTGAACCTATGATATAAGACATCATAGCGCAAAAGAAAGGTATGCCTCAGTACTTTAAATGCACTGGTATGCTAAGTAAGGTAGGATGAGATGCATGGGTTCATATGCATAAACAATACTAACTGAATAAAATAAATATAACTGAGTTAGAGTACATTCTTGAATATGTAAACTGTAACTGAGATATGATAACACTAGATACTGAGTTCTGAATTACTGATTTACTGATATCCGAGTTTATTGATATGTGTATCTGATAACTGAGTGGCTGTATCTGATAGTCCTGATTCTGAAGAGCTGGTCTGAGTTCTATACTGAATTAAGTGACTATATCTGATAGTCCTGAATCTATAAAACTAAACTGAGTTCTATACTGAGACTAAATCTGAAACTAAGACTGTGGGAGGTAATCATCTAATTGACATGCTCCTCTTTGAATGAATTGGGGTCCAACATATAACCCCAGTTGGAAGGGTGTTAGTACCGTTCCACAGGTAAAGACAAGCTGAGTCACCCTTATCTGGCAGGTGTTCTGAATGAGAACGGTGGTACCCTCAACTGGCAGGTAGGACACCTCATCAATCCTCAACTTGCAGGTTGGTGTCTCAACCTATACCGGCTATGTAGTTCTGGAACACAAAGACTGCTTCTAAGGATCACACCCTTTACTGTCAGGTGAGTCCCCATCCTTGGGTTCACTCGGGTGCAAAATTTTACTCCCAACTAAATGGACACTGGACTGAATTCTAAACTGTACTAGGTTGGATTAAAATGTTACTAGTTGTACTTTCTAACTGAATAGAATTGAGTTTACTGAGTGTTGTTGACTGACAGAATACTATTGAATTTTATTAACTGACTGAATTTATTGAGGTCTGAACTAATATTGAACTAGACTGGACTGATATTGAGTCTACTGAGTTTTTCCTGAGTTCTATAACTGCTGAGAGTACTACTAATCGTGACATAACTGAGATTATTCTGTAACTATCACTGGCTCTAGGTAAAAATCTAAAATATTGGGTATTAAATACCTTCATGACTCAATAGCATGAAAAGTAAAGCATCACATAACCTAGCATAGCATAGAAATGCACACTTGTTCATAATGCATCTATAGTGGTATTTTACCAAACACTTGAATGGCATGAACTAGTATACATGCTAACATGATATAATCCCACTCTTTAATTCACATGAACAACTCATCAAACACTTGGAAGGCATTGTATATACACATAGTACTAATCAACACATGAGCATCACAATATCAAGGCTTTAACATTAATTCACATGATACTACATACATAATAATTGTTTTTGCATAAATCTTGCACTTAATCATGGAATAGAAACCCAATCAACATTATAATCATGAATACACTAGAATCCAAATCATGGAAATCATGAAATCAATTTACTTAAAGTTTAAAAGAGTTTCTTGGACTCCAAGGGTGGAAGGGACTCTTGGATGAACACTTGACACACCTTAATGCTTGAATTCTTGAAGATTGATAAAGTATTCTTGAGAATTGATCTTAAAATTGATGTCCTAGGGGTTTGTTCTTGAGAGCAATTTGAGAGAAAAAATGAATTTTTGCCCTAGGAATGACTTAATTTCATGCTTTTAGGGCTAAATAGGGGTGGAAAATAACCCAAATACCTCTTTGGACGTGGTTTTTAAGGAGTAAAAATATGCCCAGTGATGTGCAGGCTAACACGCATGTCATTGGCATCGACGAGATAGCCAACGCATCGCATTGAGTCTGTATCAATTCACTGGAATTTGCAATAGGAGATAGAGGAAAATATTCATCGACACGATGGGCGATATGGTGCATCGAGATCGTGTTAATCCACTAGTTTGAGCTTTCAAATATGTTTCAAACAGAGTTCAAAAAACTCGACACTTGTTCGGGAACACCCCCTGACATTTCTGATCATGATTCAACCTAAAAATCATTACTTTAAGCTCATGAGGGTTGAGTTATAGAGTCTCCAGCCTACGAAGGCTAAAATAATTATAAGTGTAAACACTCAGCTAAAAAATCTAAGTCTGGGACCGTTTTTCAAGCTTTAACAGACTGAGTTAAGCTTAGAATTCTGTGGGGTCTTACAATATCTTCCCTTTGGAAACATTCATCCTCGAATGAGACTGACTAAGCTGAGAAACACTGATAGGTTGATCTTACACACTGAACATGCATATCTGATGCATGGAACACCTGACTAAAGCTACTGATAAGCTAAGTTTTCAAACTGAACATATATATCTAATGCATGAGTACATGACTGAACTAATTCGTGAATTCATGACTGAATATGCAGTGATAATGGATACCAAGTTTAGAACTGTAACTGAATATGGACTAAGCAAATCTAAGGTAGACTGTTACCTTAAGCTGAGAATACTGATGAACCTGAGATCAGTTACTAAACATGCATGAAAGGGAACATGAGAATATAACTGAGACTGAAACGTGATACATGAACTGAATATCTTAAACTGAACTGAGCCCCTGAATACATGGCTTACGGCTGATATTGAAACTTGAGGGTCCACCTAAGAGTACCCACTACACCAAACTGGATTTGTTACGTAAAGAGAAGATGGAAGGTTTAGGTCATAAAATATTGGGGGGGTTATTGTGCATATCCCCCTTGGTATATTATCCCCTAAGAATTCTGACTTGGCTGAGATACTGAGGAAAAACTGAGACGATGCACAAGGCACCTACGAACTGAATCAGGACTGCATATGGAGGGTCTAAAACTAAGGCATGACAACTAAACTGAGTTGAACTCTCAACCACATGGTTGTTTTATCTTGGAATAGTTACATTAATGAGACTTTGGATAGTATGACTAGATGGAAGGATAGGAAACCCAACCATACGAACATTATCCGCCTAACTGCTAAACTGAATTACTGGTTTTCCAGACTAACTTATGCTGAAAACTTTTATTCAACTAGAGCCTTCCTTTGACACACTTTCTATAGACTTCTAATGGCTTTAGGGAGCAAGGATTCTTGGCATGGCTGAATAAAATAGCTGAATAAGAAAATCACATCCTGGCTAAAATTCTGTAATATGAGTCGGGGCCTACAAAACATCATCTAAGATGAAGTGACTAAGCCTTATGCACTTCAACTATAATTTTTCAAGCTTATAATTAACCCTTGAATACTCTCTAACTTAGTACAGCACATCACCTAAGATGATTGAAAATATTCACATGGGTGTTGAGCAATAGTGCATAAACTTACTAACTTATCTGATTATCTGAATGGCTGATAGTTGAATACTTGGTCATGTAATATTGAACTGTACTTAGTTTGAATAAATAGAATGGAACTATAGAGTATCATGTATACGAGGTAAGGACTGACTGGGTAACATGAGATAAATGAGCATGAATTTGTGAAAACTGTATTATTTGAGAAGGCAAGACCAAACATATAACATGACTCTTAAATAGTTTATAAACTGAGGTACTAAAATACTAATAACTGAATAACTGATAACTGTATGCTATGGTCAAACAAATCTAAAACTGAACTGAGTTACTGATTTGATTACTAGACTAGGACTGTGACTGAGACTGTAACTAAGACTGCAACTGAGACTGTACTGGAACTGAATACTGGGTTCTAATAACTCTACCTACTGAGGTCTAATCTGGACTGAATTCTCCCACTATGTTCAAGCCTACTCAAATCTCCAAAATGCATTTAGCCACTTACACATCAATATGACTTTCAAGCCTATATTCATAACTATAGCCTCATGTAAAACTAGCATATAATAATTTTTTCTTAGCATGAAACATTTACTCTCTCCCTTCTAAGCAACTGCTTATTTCTACATCATTTTATAAGGAGAGTTCACTGAAGGTTAAAAAATAAGGACCTGAAGCATGAATGTCATTATACCGAACTTGACACTTAACTGAGGCCAGAGGTAGATTTTATCGAGAAATCTAAAATACAGATTTACATGAAGAAATCTGAATTTAGCTGATCATTAGGAGTATAGCCTAAGTCATGGGTATTGAGCATACTGTAAGGCATGACATGAGTAAATGAGTCATGAACTGCATGGCCTGAGCTTGGATTTTCTATGTTTATGGAACATGATGGATAACACTGGGTGATCTAGAACTCCTTATACTAGAAACTGTAAGTATGCATGATTTTCAATGATGTGCACAAATATAATCTATGATAATAGAGATGACATGTATGTAATGAGTAGATATTGTAATAGCTAAAGTATGAAACTTTGCATTGAGGTAAGTATGGGTTAGGCATCATGCCTTCCCATTACTTTTCTACACATACAGACATCACTATTAAAATCTAAAAGCCTGACTTGGTTACTTGTTCTACCATCTCCCCCTAAACTTAACGTCATTATTCTAAGTTTGTGAATAACTTAATAAACTCTAAACCAAACTGAAACCATATTACTCTAGAGTCTGAGATATAACAATACTCATAAACACTCAACTTATTCTGAAGGACTATACCTGATAATGTAAGGTCCACTGCTAGTGCTTTATTTCGATACATAATTATTAGTTTTTTATTTCCCCAACAATCATCATGTAGAAACCTCAACACTAACTAACTTAGAATTTTCTACTCTTCTTTCTACTAGTTTAAGCTAGAGATTCAAACTTAAATCAACTAAAGGGATTTTTCTGAAATACTGTAAATGAGCAATTTTTGTATACTCGTCTGGCTGGAATAGATCTACGTATTTGGGAAGGCACTAAGAAAAGTTTTGTTAAGATTTCTAATCTGACTTGAAAGTTGACTGTTATGTAATGAGTCACAAAACACAGAGAAGCTCTCGAATCCAAAAAGGCATAAACATATAAATAGAAGATCTGTAACGTACCATTGACCACATCAGGAGAACTTTCCTGATCTTGTCAGTACTGAAGTGCATGAAGATTGTGGTACTGGAAGTGGCACCTTGCTGATTCGGGTGACCAGATTGAGCTGAAGAACAGTTGAACTGACCCTGTTGGCGTAAATCCTTTCCTATCTGAGCCATTACTCTACACTCCCACATTATGTGGCCTGGCTTACCACATCCAAAACATTTATCACTGTCAGCTCTACACAATCCCTTGTGGTTCTTATATATTCTCCGCAAAGCGGATTAGTACGAACACTTTTTCTCCTATATTGTGACTTAGAGCCTAATGCCCCATTTTGACTGTCATTCTTAAACTTAAGTATTGGCACCCTGACTGAAGGTAGAACTGGGGCTGAGAATCTCTGACAAAATTAGGAGTGGTTACTACCCCCTGATCTTGGCTTAGAATTATTTTTTCTAGCCCTCTTATTTTCCTATGCTCCTCTCTCTCACCTGCTAAGGGTAAGTCAATAGCCTAGATAGGACTACAGTTTGAAAATTATTCTAAGTAACTACTAAATAAGACAAAATAGTGAAAAAAACTCTTAATTAGCATGAGAGACATGCTCATTTAGGGGATCTGCCTGAACTGGTGGAGAAGCTGGCCGGTTTTCATCTCTTTATTAATTAGCTTTTATAGGAGGCATGTTCTAGAAGCATAAGGAAGAGATGAATTAGACTGAGAGTTTAACAGGAGCTCATTCTCACTCATACGACATGAATACTGAAAGAAGGAAAACTTTTTTATCCTAAAACATATAATAGCCTTCCGTCTATAAGTGTGGCACGCAACACACCTATGTACAAGACTATACTAGATGCGTGTTTCAAACTTTCTAGGATTTTGTTGAACCTTAGGATCTGATACCAAGTCTGTAACACCCCGAGTCTATACCCTGAATACTACACGGTGCTCATAATCACCAGGGAACACAAGCTAACCCATGACTAGTACCTGCTGCAATATCTAAATAATAATAATATAATTATGTGAAAATTAGGTGAAAACTTTCCATAAGGTTCAAACTGAAAGTAAATACTGAATACTGATACATCTGTCTGAAATACTCAAGTCTAAAAAGCCTCTACTATCTGAACAAAAAGTTGATGGGATAAGCCCCCTACAAACCCCGACTACTGAAAACTGATAAACTAAGATACTAAATACTGAAATAATAAGTTTTTCCTTGAACTATGAGGATGCACCACTAAGTCTGCTGCTTATAGATCGGGCTGCTAAGTATGATCGGGAGCCCGTGTGTTTGAACCTATGATATAAAACATCATAGCGTAAAAGAAAGGTATGTGTCCGTACTTTAAATGTACTGGTATGCTAAGTGAGGTAGGCTGAGATGTATGGGTTCATATGCATGAACAATATTGACTGAATAACATGAATATAACTAAGTGAGAGTACATGCATGAATACGTAAAGTGTAATTGAGATCATGATAACACTGGATATTGAGTTCTGATTTACTGATATCTGAGTTTACTGATACTGTGTATCTGATAATTGAGTGGCTGTATCTGATAGTCCTGATTCTAAAGAGCTAGTCTGAGTTCTATACTGAGCTGAGTGACTGTATTGGACAATCCTAAATCTATAGAACTAAAATAAGTTCTATACTAAGACTGAATCTAAAACTTACACTGTGGGAGGTAAGCATCTAACCGACATCCCCCTCTCTGAATGGATTGGGGTCTAACCTGTAACCCTAGTTGGATGAGTATCAGTATCGTGCCATGGGTAAAGACAAGCTGAGTCACCCTCATCTGGCAGGTACTCTAAATGAGAATGGTGGTACCCTCAACTGGCAGGTAGGACACCTCATCAACCCTTTAATAGCAGGTTGATGTGTCAACTTACATTGGTTACATATTCTGGAACACAGGGATTACCTCTAAGGATCGCACTCTCTACTGGTAGGTGAGTTACCATCCTTGGGTTCACTTGATGCTGAATCTTACTCTGAACTGAATAGACACTGGACTAAATTCTAAATTGTACTAGGCTAGACTGAACTGTTAGTGATCATACTGTCCAACTAAATTGAACTGATTTCACTGAGTTTCGTTGACTGATGAAATACTATGAAATTATGTTAACTGACTGAATTTATTGAGGTCTAAGCTGAATACTAAACTGGACTGGACTGATATTATGTCTACTGAGTTTTTCCTGAGTTTTGTAATTAACTGAGAGTACTACTGATTGTGACATGATTGAGATTATTTCGTAACTGACACTGGCTCTAGGTAAACAGCTAAATTGTCAGCTATTAAATACCCCTAAGACTCGATAGCATGAAAAGTAAAGCATCACATGAACTTGCATAACATAGAAATGTACACTTGTTCATAATGTATCTATAGAGGCATTTTATCAAACACTTGAATGGCATGAACAAGTATACATGCTAACATGATATAATCTCACTATTTTATTCACATGAACAACTCATCAAACACTTGGAAGGCATTGTATATGCACATAGTAATAATCAACACATGAGCATCACAATATCAAGGCTTTAACATGAGTTCACATGATACTAGATACATAATAATTGTTTTTGCATAAATCTTGCACTTAGTCATGGAATAGATACTCAATCAACATTATAATCATGAATATACTTGAATCCAAATCATGGAAATCATGAAATCAATTTACTTAAAGTTTAAAAAAGTTTCTTGGACTCCAAGGGTGGAAGGGACCCTTGGATGAATACTTGACATACCTTAATGTTGAATTCTTGAAGATTGATGAAGAGTTCTTGAGGATTGATCTTGAAATTGATGGCCTAGGGTTTTGTTCTTGAGAGAAATTTGAGAGAAAGAATGAATTTTTTCCCTAAGAATGACTTAATTTTGTGCTTTTGGAGATGAATAGGGGTCGGAAAATAACCCTATTACGCCTCTGGACACGATTTTTAAAGACTGAAAACATGCCCAATGACACGTAGGCCGATGTGCCGCATCATTGGCATCGATGCAATGGCCAACGTATTGCATTGAGTCTGCATTGGCTTACTAAAATTTGCCCTGGGAGCAGGAGAAAAATATTTATTGATGCAATGGGCGATGTGGCACATCGAGATCGTATTGATCCACTAGTTTGAGCTTTCAAATATGTTTTAAATGAAGTTCAAAAAACCCAACACTTGTTCGAGAATAGCCATTGATATTCTTGATCATGATTCAACCTAAAAATCATTACTTTTAGGTCATGAGGGCCGAGCAATAGAGTCTCTAGTCTATGAAGGCAAAAATAATTCTAAATGTAAACTTTCAGCTTAAATTTCTAAGTCTAGGACCTCTTTTCAAGCTTTAACGGACTTAGTTAAGCTTATAATTTTGTGGGGTCATACTTTTTACATTTTTATGCTTGGGAATTTGAAGTCATTCCTCACCTTCAGCAATAGGTCAAGGACTACTTGGATGAGGTTTCTCATCCAAGGATCCTTAGGTGGTTTTCTGTCAAGAACAACTCAAAGATCAATGCCTTTGATCTCTTAAGCCCTCTGATGATGCAGTAAGTTTTTTTAAATTATAATAATTTGACTTAAGTTAACACATTGTAACAGATGGGTTATTTTTTACAATAGGTTACCCATCCATTTATTGCATAAGTATCTCCGCGGATTACTCATCTACTATAAATTATACATCAGATGGGTAATCTGTTACAACCAATAAGTCATCTGTTGTAAAAGATGGTCCATCTGTTGCATAGATTCTCTGAACCTGTGAATATATTACCCAATCTACGACAAACTAATGCAATAGCTAGGTAATCTGTTGCAATAGATGACTTATCTGTTGCAAGTGTCTTGCAAAGTATCATTTGATTTTAATACATCTACTTTTATTTATAGGTTATGCATCCCTATCGTGTACCTACTGAGCAAGAGTCAGAGATGTCCTTATTTCTTACTCTAGGTATTGCTCAAACCAAACATGGATCAAAGGTGGTCTTAATAAAGAAATAATTAGATAGAGCAAGAGCCATCAAAAGAGAAGTGGCTAGGAAAGGTCAGTTTGTTATTATTGAGCCTCATCTTGAGGTTCTTAATGATGATGTAATAGATTTGGGTACTGGTAGTGGTGGTGGTGATGGTGATGGTGATGGTGATGGTATTGGTGTTGGTGATGACCATGTTAATGATGCTTATGAAAATTTGTTTAAAAATAGAGTCGACCATGATGATGGTCATAATGGTGGTGGCTATGGTGGACTTATACCTTTCAGTAGGCATACCACCTCTTTTAGTCCCTCTTTACGCTTATGTTCTACTTGTAAATGCCAAAAGTGCAGGGACAGACATGAAAATTTGATTAAAATTGATAATCTGACTATTGTTGTCAAGGAACTGATATCCAATAGTGGTGTCATACCATCAAGAAAGTTGATAGAGCCATTCACTCTATTGGCGGTTAGGAGAAGGAAAAAAGCAAATTCAAAGGTACTATCAGGTATTAAATCAAGAAGAATTATAGTTCGTTTTCCTTCTAATGTTGAGAAAGTTCAAGGGGCCACTATAGAGCAAGGACCACTAAATAAGTTGAATATATACAAGTTGGAGAAAGCCACCAAGAAGTCTAAGTTGAACACACTGATCAGATCTAAATAGGCCTCAAAATTCTACTCCATGCATGAATTTGGGCCTCTAGACTTCAAGAACATGACAAATATGAAGGTATGGTATGAGGACTGGGAAAGTTTACTTTTTCAAACCTTCTATCTATCTTTTTCTAGCATTCTAAGTCATCTATTGCAATATATTAACCATTTGTTGCATAAGTTACAGTAGATAGGGTAATTTGTTAACACAAGTTCAGAGAATCTATGCAGTAAATGGACCAGTTATTGTAATAGATGAGTCATCTATTGTAAAATATAAACCATATATTCCATAAGTTACAGTAGATGGGTAATATATTAACACAAGTTCAGAGAACCTATGCAATAGATGGACTATCTATTGCAATAGATTACCTATTTGTTGCATAAGTTACACTAGATAGGTAATCTTTTAACACAGGTTCAGAGAACCTATGCAATAGATGGACCACTATTGCAATGGATGGAATTACCCATTTGTTGCATAAGTTACAGTAGATGGGTAATCTGTTAACACAGGTTCAGAGAACCTATGCAATAGATGGACCATCAATTGTAATAGATAAGTCATCTCCATCTGTTGCAACAGATTACCCATCTATTACATAAGTTACAGTAGATGCTTAATCCATTAAAAAGTTCAGAGAACCTATGCAACAAATGGACTATCTGTTGTAACAAATGTCTCATTTGTTGTAATATATGACTCATTTATTGCAACAGAGAGTCCACGTTGTATTTTTTCACTTTTTATTATAAGTTGCTAACTTATTTAAATTGTATTCTTATTATATCACATTAGCTGATGAAATTCTTTGCCTTATGAGAGAGAGGGACCTTATATTCACAGAGCACTATGATCTTGAGGATAGAATCATGGACCTTAACTTCTACAATAACTTCTTAAGTAGGTACAACAAACTCGATAAAGAAGTGACAACTCCCGATGGCAAAAACATTGAAGAGTTAATTGTTGAGTTTGTATAGGATGATGATGTTATTGACTATTATAGATAGCAGAGGCCATTTCCAGAAGCCATGGATTGGGTTGGGGAAAAGAGGATTTTTGCAGTGATGAACTTGAAGAATAAACATTTTGAATGTTGAGATCCTCATCAATGAGGAAGTCATGAATGTTTACGATTGCAACTTACTAGCCTTTGAGGAATAGAATTTTTTTATATCTATGGAGCCACTGTTGGACTTGTTCCCAATATTATTGAAGCAAAGTAGCATAATAAATTACTCTCTAGAGAAGTTTCTCAATGAAAGATGGTCCTTTGAAGGTCAAAAATAGGACTTTTCCAAAAATGAGATAGGTGTCACGTGCGGGTCATACGTGCTTGCATTTATTGAATATTTGCTAACTCGCACTGTTATGACAACTCCAAAGACCTTATTGAATGACAACATAGTGACAAGGATGTAAGAAGTTTGGGTTGGTAGGGTACTCTACAAAAGTTTGGAGCCCTGATTTGGGTTGTAATTTTTTTATCTAGATGTGTACAAATATTATTGATGACAATATTTTAATTTTAGTATTTTAGTTAATTGTATTATTTAATTAGTGATGACAATAGTTTAGTAATTTAAATTAAAGTACATTTTTTTGCATGAATTATATTTTATCCTTAGATTTAGAAACTTATAAATTATTACTAAAAATAGATTACTAAGTTTAAATATTGCAACAAATGCATTATACATATAGACATCTGCATAATGCAACCGATGAATCATTTGTTGGAAGAGATTAAACAGATATAGATATACATTGTAACGGATTAAACATTTTTTGCAATGATGAATCATTTGTTAGAAATAATCAAATATATAAAGATATTTGTTGCAATAGATGTATTATCTATTGCAACAGATGTTTCATCTATTAGAAATTATCAAACAAATATAGACATCTGTTGCAACAGGTTATAATGTGTTGCAATATGTTAGTCATCTGTTGCAATATATGTTTATATATGTTTGATAATTTTCAATAGATATATCATATGCTGCAATAGATTAGTCATCTGTTGCGACAGATGCATAGCTCTGTTTGATAATTTCCAATACATGGGTCATGACAAAATAACCGGTCATCAATTAAAATAAAATTCATAACAAAAAATGTATCCAAGCCCTCACAAATTACATTAAATAATTCAACAAAAGATGAAATATAAAATTGCTATGGGTAATCTGTTGCAACAGATGATAAATATTTACAACTTAAGCTTTAAAACCAACTTCTTGAGGTTACTTTGATAAAATCAAGCGATAGAGACCTATTCAATATTGACCAGTTGTGCTTCATCCGGTGGTATGAAATTCAGCTTTGGTCGTGGTGGATCTTCACTATCGTTGATGTACCTTTTTCGAGCCTTTATAATTCAATAATTCCACAAAAGTGTAGCATTTTTTATGAAGTAATTTGGCATCAACTCCAACATTTGGTACATATAATTCATCACTCAAATGCTCGGCATAATATGCAACAAAAATACTGCATTCCCTGCATTTTTAAAAATCAAATAATACATATCTAATTAATATGATAGTAGTGAAATTTATGAAAATTAATTATGATACTTACAGGAAACTATTGGATTATTGAGAAATTCCTTCAACCTATTCTACATCAAATAGATTATTCTATAAAAAATGGCTATCATCCTTTTTATCCTGGTATGCTTCAATCATTGGCCAATTAGTATGAAAATTTTTGTCCAAAGAGCCACTTACATGAAGGTAAGTAGGAAACATTATAGTTAGCTTTTGTATCTCAGACTATGGCTTAAAACATCTCTTTTCCAACATCGAGTCACAAACTCGGGTGTGCCTCTCTTTTAGAATAACGACAACCAACACCCAATGAAACTCACCATCACAAATGACTGGGATATACACTTCATCGACCTAATGCCAAGGTGCCTATGCTAAAATCTTTGATGATGTTGCTTAAATATTCCTTATTTTGAGCAACTTGCATATGTTATTGATAATACCTTTTGTAGGTCTTATCGATGTACACTTTAAACAAACAGTTAGTTGTCGTGTATCTGTAATGTTGTGGTGCTTGCAACCTGGCCTTCTTTTAGAGGTAGTAAATTATGACATCGATATAATGCACATATTATCAAATAGATACAATTAAACAAAAATAAACATCAAATATAGTATTAATAGTAAGATATATGGCCTTTCAACCTCATCATTCCATCAAGTTTTTGGTTGTGATATCAATAGAATCAATTTTTCTATTTGAGATGTGCAATAATAAAGTCGACTATATCAAATCCAAGATCCAATTGTTTCAATTTATAGTGGTCGTCCTTTTATTTTTTGCATGATTTATGTGTTAATATCATATTTATATAAGAAGAAGTTTATGAATCAAAATTTTTAAAAATGATTTATGTTACCTATTGGCATGATACTTTAACAGCCCATCAGTAGTCCATTCTAAATAAATATTGATTAATTGTGTTGGAGCCTCATCCAAGATATTGAACCCTTCAAATGAATAATTCTGATGAAGATCCAAACTTTCATCCAGACTGACAGACTTTACTTTTTAAGTATCTTCAAAATCAAATTTAAACACAAAAGCTTCAGTGTTTTGAGATTCACTCCAACCACATACACAAATACATCTAAGACATACTTGAATATCCAAGACAATTTGCAATGAAATCAACGACTATCATAAGGATCACAATTATCACGTGGTCTCCTTGCATCCACGGGCGAAATAGGTCCACTGGCTGCATCAATTGGCTACATAAAAATGTAAAGTATAAAAATCAATCAGATAAACTTTCAGTCCTTATTATAAAATATTTATATTTGCGTACAACTAAAAACAACCAAAAACATCATGATAAATGTAAATAGATCAATCAACAACTACTCCACATTACAGTTTTAAACTACTCAATCAGTTTCAAGTATTAAAATGCCCTGAAGTTAACGGTCAATGGATGGAAACTCAAGTCAATATTTTGGCTCTTGTAAAAAGCCACATATTATTTTCTAATTGGTCCCACATTTTAGTTTAATTTTTAAAACCCACCCTGTTGACCCATTTTAAGATAAAACATACCAAATATTTTTTCTCTCATCAGACTGAGTCCTTTCTTCATTCAAGATTAGTTCGTCATTATGGACCTTTAACTAGAAACTAAATCTACTGACCCTTTAGGACATGAAACATTGAACTGTTATTGACATTGAGCACTAAACTGCTGCAATATAGGCATTGCTATTGACATTTCACGTAACCAACTATTGAATTCAACTATAATTGAACTAAAATACAAGAGTAATTAATTTAGTTGCCATTGATAACTCAAAATCACCATAAAAGTATTGTCATTGCCATAAAATTGGCAGAGAATTAATTCATCACAAAAGTCATTTAAACATAATCCTAGCATAACTACTTTCATGAACTCAGTAACCAGCAAAAGAGTTTTTACTTCTAATTGTCCTAAATCCTTCCTCTTTTTATGGGAATCTAAATATCTCCATGACATCTGAGACGAGAAGGCCAGAGTGAGTTCTACTTTCCACCTAATTAGTTACAGTAATAAACAGCACTCGCGCATAATATCTAATAGTAAAATTTTGTAATCCGCACAGTTTAGAGATGGAAGCTCCATCATGGATGATTGGAGGAACTACCCGAGATCACTTCTTGAGCTAGAATCAATGTTACAGGCCAGAAAAGAAGCTCCCTTTAAACGAGAAAAATACATTACTCATGTTGTTACTCAACAGGTTCAATTTTAATCTCTGTATATCTTAATCAAACTATTCACATCCTTTCAAGAAATAGGTCCTCAATTACTATCTTTTACACATTTCAAAATCAAGGTATTGGATAAGATGGATGTTGGTAGTGAAGAAAAAAATAAGAGGGAACTAGAAGAGACATTGAATTAGCTAGACGAGTGGATGTCATCAAAGTAATGGAACACCAGCAGCAGAGGTCCGTTGGATATACTCATATGTTTTCTGCATCCTTATAGTACATGATACTCTATCTGTGTTCCTTAGGCCATAGCATATATGGGAGATGACTTCTTGTTTTAGCTGTTTCGTAAGTTTCGGGACATGGATTTAGCCATAAAGAATCCCTGCCAAAAGACTATTTGGACCAAGACTAGAACCTAAACCAAAGTCAAGAAATTGGTTGATTATTATTTGACAATGGTAATTGTCACTCTATTATATGCTCTTCAGGCGTAAGACGCCCAAGGATGACTAACTAAATTTAGAGAGATTTCATTGTTGATCCAAGTTTGACAAACAACATCCTACTATTTTACTCTAGCAACACACCTCTGGTGCTCCAGAAGTCTTCCATTTCCTTGATCTTTGTTAGAAGACAACATCCAACCAAAGAAATAGGGAAGAAATCTAATGTTTTGATTATGTAATTTTATAAAATAAGTATGATCATAGTTGTGGTAATTCAGGTAATTCAGGTTTAGGTTCCTCTGGTTATAAACATAATCAAACTCTGCATAAAGGCAAGACTATCTCTCCTATGACTTTAAGATACAAGTAATAAATGGAAGAATACACACACAAATAGACATATATATAACAAATATACTTATTTATTATGATAAGATATTTCAAATCTAAAGATGAATGAGTATACAGAGATCAAACATCAAGATAAAAAAAAAAAGTAAAGTGAATTTTACTTACTGTTGTGGGAGAAACCATTGAAGGAGAATCAAAGAGCCCCACAAATTGTTCTGGCATCGTTCCTTCTTTCATTATCATATATGCCTTCAAAGAACTCAGTATTTGATTCTGGGAATTTATCATTTGATTGTAGTTTTCTCGACATTGGAATGAACAAGAACCTCCACTACATGATGCACTTGTACCACCGAAACGAGGTCTAACTTGTTGAAAAACTCTACTAGGAACAACTCCTAATCCCAAACATCTCACCCTTCTAGAGTGTGCTTTCCCTATCACCTTATCAATGGCATCATTTGGCGAAACTTGAGACTCATCATGGTGCTTTGGCTCAAAGCTAACTCAATTTTTTCCTACATATAGAAAATTTATTGTCAAAATAAATTAATAATAAAAATTCATTTGACATATTGTGGTTGATTTCTCAATAAGAATCTATGGCACATAAGTAAAACTCACACATATTTCTTTTGCCGTTTCATTAACATATAATCCATCTTGATTCTTATGAGTAGCAATGTATATTTGTGATCGTCTAGGCCACTGTCCAGTCTCGGTCATCTATAAATTAAAAAATATAATCAAAATAATTTAATATTTAAAAATATACATTCGAGGTTAATTCACTCACCATTACAACCTTCTTATAGCATTGGTTTTGGAGCCACCAGTGTGAGGAATTGTCTGTTTCTATCGAATTTCATGGTTTCTTTTACGCATTTTCTTATAAAAATATATTTTAACGTCAATTAGAAAAAAATAATTATACAACTATAAAGAAATACATTTACAGAAATACCTTTGTTGATTCTTTAAAATTATATTCAATAAAAGAAATCCATTGATCTGGTGGGATCCCGTCCGACACCTTATCCATAATCTGAGCTTTACTTTTAAGTGGATCATCAACTTCATCCCACATGTTAATCTTATTTGCAGCCTACTTTTTTCCAAAAGATAAAGAAATATGTCGTCGAGCAACTGTTTCGACTGTGTCAAAGAAGAATTTGAGCTTCAAAATAAAAATAATGGTTAGCTTTTCTATTACTTGCAAACATAAAATTCAAAAATAAAAATAAAGAAATAGTTGTCAGCCTCTAAAAGTAATAAGAAGTGGTATAGTCGTTAGAATTTAGAGCTTATACCTTTATAATATGATCGAAGACTTGATTGAAGTATGTCACACGTAAATTCGACCATTTTTCAAAGTTGATTGGAAATACAGAGAAATCACAAGCTAAAATTCCATAAAAGCGTGAAAGAAGACTGCTTGATTCACCGAATGGTTCATCATAAACATCAAACTTAACCACGATACATTCTTCACCTGTTAAATTCAGACCTCCTTAGCTTTTACTTTGATTTTCTTGACATTATTTCTTGAATCTGTAATAAGAAAAGAGATTAGTAGAATCTATGAGAGATATTACATTGGATTAGAAAGGTCTGTTGGATATGTATTGATAGTTTGAAGTATTTACCTGTTGCGTTTATGACCCAATGCGTATTCGATTCACGTCTAGAATATTTTTTGGGTACAGTCTGATTTGTGGGAGCTGCTTATGATGACTCCTCATTTGTTGGATCCAAATGTAATGTAGAATGAATTGATCTAGATGACTGTGACAAATCCTATTTGTTAGACCCGGATATGATGTAAAGTGAACTGAAGGAGATGGTTGTGATGAGTCTCGACCAACCAGAGATGGATATGATGTCAAGTGAACTGATTGGGATAGTTGTGATTCAAGCCAAATTGTCGGACTCGGATGTGGCGTGTCCTGATCTATAGAAGTTAGATGGGATGTTGAGTAAACTAGTTGAGGTGGTTGAGGTGCATGCTGAATTGGCAGAGGTAGATTTATTGGCAAACATGCTGATTCGGTACCTTGTGATGTAGATACCAACAAATCTGATTTTTGCTTTTTTTGTATGCACTTGAACCTTGGCATATCTGCAATATATCGGCAAATATCCATATTTTAGTTACAATTACAAAACAAGAAGAGTGCTATTCATTAAATCCTTAGAAGTTTTCTGTTCAAGCCAATTCTCAGAAGTTTTTTGCACTACCAGCCTATGTCTGGAATCCTCTACTAAATCATAGTACTTTCAAACATCACATTAGAAATGCAAGTGAATTAGTATGTTCATTATTTTTAGATGAACCAACTGGCTGCACAAAATGGATTCACAGCAAATCAATCAATGTACAATGAGATTTTTTGCTACTCTCAGAAATTTTGTAAACCCGTAACATTCTTAAACTTTTGAGTTAAAATAATACCTTCTAGTTTTTAGTGAAATAGGAAGAGAAGCAACAAAGGGACAATAGCTGGCTCAACTGTCATTTGGTACTCAATGAGTTTGTCAACGCTACACACATTCTCTTTTGTGTTTTAAGTTTTTGACTTATTATGTTTTCAGGAGACAAGCAATTAAAGAATGACATTGTAATTGCAACAAAATTTGCAGCATACCCATGGCGCCAAATACCTGGATAATTTGTGAATGCTTGCACGTATTTTTCATCCTCATTTCTTCTGATTTTTGAATATACTGATAATCAGAAAAGTGGCTTCTCAAAGAAATCCATCTTCTCATCAAAGATTAAGACATTGTATCTAAAGTTAACAAATGGTATAGAGACTTTGTATCTAGAGGTTCATATATCTACAAAATCACGTACCTAAGTTCTCCTTGCTTCCAGTGTCCATGATTATAAAAGATGAGACCAAACCCAGTCGCCAGTAACTGCATTAAGTTAACAAAAGAATTAATAGTACTACTATGTTCTTTTTCCAAGGCCATACAGGAATTCTTCTCGATAGAGCTGCTTTCTCAATCGATAAAAAGTACGCAACTTTTGGCCGTTTTAGTTTTAATATAAAAAATCTAAGATTTCCCAGTACATGTTTACATGTTGCAGATAGTTAGCTGTTTAATAATTCATAAATGTAAGTGAATATAAGAGTATACATATATACGGTACCCTCCCCAGACCTCACTTGTGGGATTTTATTGAGTATGTTGTTTAGCTCATGAGAAAGAACGTGTTAATCCTTATGTATCAAATATGTTTAATCGTTTATAATTCCTTGTATATAGCTTATGGGTTATTCCAAAATTGGTCTCTAGGTATAAACAACAATAAATAGCAGAATTAATGTGACACTATCTTCCAATGATAAGAAGTAAGGTCTGCAACTTTATGGGAGAGAAATACCTATTGTAGACGTTGCAGTTTTGATGAGAAAAACCATGCCTATGTACAAATATCCCAAGAAAAATTTAAAGATTAAGACACCCTTTACAAGTTTAGCCTCAAGCTACCATACCTTTATATGTCATCATGATCATAGCCTACATCTCTGTAAGGTGGTGGAAACTCTTTTCAGCAGAGCAATGCTCTGGAATCAACAAGTTTGTGGCAAAATTTTCAATACCTTTATGGTCCTTTCAAGTGATATCAGGAAGCAACCTCTACAAAGTATACCTGAAGCTTCTATTAGCAGATTTCATTCAAAAAAATTCTTGTTGTCTTTCTACTGGCAGTTTTCGCCAAACTGAAGCCCAAAGGAAGCCTGACTTGGATCATAACAGGTCTTTCAGTTTCCACCCATCCAAACACCTTAATCCTAGGAATTCCGCTAATAAAGGCCATTTTTGGTGATGCGGCAGCAAAACTACTAACACAGCTAATTGCACTACAGAGCTTAGTTTGGTACAACAAAACTCTTCTCTAGCAGCAAAATAGCAAACAATCAACGCAGTAACTGCCTCTCATAATCAACACTATTACTTTGGAATACCAACCGAACAAAGAGATGTTAAATACAGAAAGAAATAGGGGATTTACCTTGGACGAGCAAGAGAAATATCAGTAAGCCAACCTAAAAATAGAGAGGGAGTACTAATCTCACGTCTTTAATTAGAATGAAGAAAAATAACACAACTAATATACTGTGAAATTAGTCGAGGTTCGCACCTTGCTGGCTCAGACAGAATGATTATTTTTTTAAAAAAAAATTAGCACTACTAACATATCTTTCATCCCAATAAATGTACAAAAGACTTATTTGACATCCTGAGAATCATTTAAGTACCAACTATATAAGTGTTAAAGAAGTTAATACAATTAACCTTTTTCCATCTATTTTGCTAAACAAATCAGTCTGTTAGTCTCATCTTTGTTTGACTATTATCTCTATCTAGGATTAGAATAGTCATAAATTGAAGCTTCTGTCCCTTGTTTTTAACTATAGGATCCAAAAATATGTTGATTAACCTTTTTCCATCTATTCTGCTCACCTGTTTTCTCCAAAAAAAATTTTAAAATTACACTTTTTATCTCTACATATCTCGAGTAATTTTCTCTAAAGATGATGAAAATAATTTACATGTGATGATAGGCTTAAAATTATCAGTGTACCTTGCTTCTTTTCTGTTTTATCCTACAAATAAACATTCCACTATGATAATTTATATACTTTTGTGTTACATTCAACAACTCTTATGATCTATTGGCTTTTCATTTGTCTCACAAGATTATTGTTTTGATTAAAGTTTTGAGGCCAAACATGTGAATACATTAACTCCTCAACATCACATGATCTTTTATCCTTACAAAGTCCATTATCATATGCCCTAGGATCAATTGGTACCTTATTGTTCAGGGAAACACATATATATTAGATATCCAAAAACAGCATAACCTTAATGTTCTTTTTTTTTGTGCTTGTGTAAAATCTCAAGTTGGAGTCCATCTTTAGACTACCTTTGTGTTGGATTTAATTGATTAAGATCTACTAATCTTTAAACCTTTTATGAGATGTTCAAAGACAGTAACATCATCCAAATTAAACAAACTAACTTAGACTCTGGATTGTTTGGTACGCGGGATGAAATTAGTTGAGATATCTTATGATGGGATTAACTATTATCTCAAATCAAATATGGAATAAACTTAATCCCGAATTTTATTTGAAAATTACTATCCTTATATCAAGTACCAAACGAAGTTGAACTACCATTCAAAGACATATAAAGTAGCATAACCTTAAATTACTACTTTTTTTTTCTTGTGAGTGTGTATCAGCTCAAATTCATTAGAATCCATCTTGAGACTACCTTAGTCTAGGATTTAAATGAATAAGCCCTATTTATTTTTAAACCTTTTAATGAGCTCCAAGACAATAACATTATCCAAATTAAACCATCTTGAGACTACCTTTGGATTTAAATGATTAACATTTCATGGGATTATTTTATCCTACCCTCGATATGAACATAATTTCACTGGCCATTTTAGTACAAATAATGAGATAAAATAATTTTCAAAATTAAGTTAATACATCAATATTTATTACTGAAAACTCAATATTTAAGTAAAATCTTTCCAACTCCCAATTCAACCATGTTAGCTATTGTCACATATGTTAGTAATTAACATACAGGTTTTGTTTGTATATATGTCAATTAAGTAAGTAGAGCCATGAAATTAATCAACGTGAAAACAGAAAGCATCCATAAAGAGCAAATTGCAGAGTAAAAAATTAGGTCTCACCTGAGAAGGAAGAAAATTGATAATAGCACAACCGTAAACAGCAAGATGCACTTTGCTCACAATTAGATTTTTCCACTCATTTACTTACGGTTCCATTTATCAAAGAGCTGAGATCTCCTTTTGCCCAGATTTGGATCAAGTGAGAGCTTCAATTTGGGAGCCGATGAGAGAGTGAGAGCCGATAGATTTGGTAAAGTGAGAGGGAAAAATATTTCCCAATTAAAAAAAAAAAAGAGGGAAAATATAAGGTAGCGCTATTTTTTCGATTATAGTGGGGCCTAAAGCCCCCTCAAATTTATATTTTTTTATCGACTATATGTGCTATTTTTTTTACTGATAACGGGGGTTTAAAACCCCCACAATTAATAGCGGGGGTTTAAAACCCTAGCAACTTTATAAATTTTAGCAGTAGATTTTTAATCCCCGTATTTCATATAATTTTACGGGATTACAAAAACCCCCCGCAATATTACCCGTTTTTGATAGTGATTTTTAAAAAGGTGAAAGTGTTAAAAATATTAATTGAGTCCCCAATTAACTTAATCAATTTTTAAAGTGTCTTTGACCCTTAAGGCTTGGTTCAATGTCACCAATACTCAAAACAAGATTTTAAACACCTTTTGTTCAATTTTCTCAACCAACCAATGTCCAGGTTAATGCAATGGTGTCTTTGTATTTGACAGATAAGGAACAAGAAAAGCTTCCAAGATGAATAAGATGATGAGTGAGGATCAATGAAATGAGAGACTTGAGTGGGAGTTCTTAAAGCTATACCTCAAGCATCAATAATGACTTGGTACAACACAAATGATAAAAACACTAGCTGCTTGGTAAAAAGATTAGTTGGGATGACCAGTTTTCGAACGTGTTAGGAATATTTAGCCACCCTTTGAAAACTAACAAGGAAATAACCATCCTTTGGCGTAGAAATAAAATTCGAACAAAAATACCTTATGACTTTGAATTCCGTAAATCTTTTCTTGGTTTTGAACCCCACTTCTTTCTTGATTTTAAAACACAAGAAAAAAATTTTTGAACTCCATGAATCCTTCCATAATAGAGAATATTTACATACTGTAGGAGAATTTGTTAATCATTGCTTTACCACAAGTTGGATTTACCGGTAGCAGAGGAAACTACAGCAGTCGTATTTTTTTATATTACAAGAATAAAAAAAGAATACATTATAGATAAACTGATTCTGTTTCTTGATCGCTGCAAAATGAGCTGTGCCTTGGGAAATTATTTCATCTCTCTCTTACAGAATTGTAAATATCTATGTATTTCCCTGCTCTATTATTCCAGCTATCATCAATACGCATACCTTTCTGCATGACAACTTTCCACTCATTTGGTTCTGCATTACAATGGTTAACATCATATCAATCAAACAATTAAATCTTTATCTTAAAATAGTTGGAGTCAATTATATGAATCCTCCTCTCTATTAAATTTCATCTTCTGAGGTGAATGAGGGCCTATTCTACAATCAAGCAGTACTCTTTCAAGGAAATCAGTGGCAACAGCTACATGGATATGCAAGGATGAAGTGACTTACTTTCTCGATAGTAAGAAAATGCACAGCCTAAAGCGCAGCTTAAAGATCCTTCATCAATTCCTTAAAAGACAAACCTACATGAAAAATATGGTGAGCACTTCAGAATCACAGCTATTATGCCAGTCAAACCACCAAATGGAAAGAGATCCATGACCAGATGTCACGACCTGAGCCGGGACCCTGGCCACGACGGGCATCCTGAACCACGAAGGCCCGAGAGACCCCTCTAACTCCCCAACCCACTAGTGATATTGTCCGCTCTGGGTCAACACCCGTACGGCTTTAAAACGCGTCACTAGGGAGTAAGACTTTCTTACTTATATACCCAGTATCCCTCCAGTGTTTTGCCGATGTGGGACTCCTTCCTAAGTTGGGGTGTTACATACACCCCCTTATGGACTCAGCGTGTCGAACTCCTTCCTAAGTTGGGGTGTTACATACACCCCTTTATGGACTCAGCGTCCTCGCTGAGGTTTGCCCCACTGAATTGGATTATTGCCTACACTCAGGACTGAGGTTTTCCCCGCCTTACCGGGATTTGCCTACACTCAGTTTGAACTCTTGTCACGACCCGAGCCAGGGCCTTGGCCGTGGGACTCCTTCCTAAGTTGGGGTGTTACATACACCTCCCTTATGGACTCAGCGTCCTCGCTGAGGTTTGCCCCCACAGAATGGGATTTGCCTACACTCAGGACTGAGGTTTGCCCCGCCTTACCGGGATTTTCCTATACTCAGTTTGAACTCTTGTCACGACCCGAGTCGGGGCCTTGCCCGCGATGGGCATCCCGGAACATTAAGGACTGAGAAACCCCTATCTCTGCCCAACCCACTAATGATATTGTCTTCTCTGGGCCCAGGCCCTATAATACCCCAAACATTTCTAGAAAATTTCATCCCAAGAATGCCTAGTATTATCTTCTAAAGTGAATGATAACTATTCCATGAGGAATTTTTAAGATTTTCACTTTTTGTCATGTGGAAAATTCAATAAGCTTTTCATCGATATATGATTCGCTTAAATTCGATAACCGGGTAAGAAGTTATGACTATTTCAAGTTTTCGTCGTAAAACAGCGCCATATTAGTCAGTGGCACACTGCGCCACAAGAGGAAATGACATTTGGCAATTTCCAGTAGGTGTCCACGATTATAGCGCGTCGCGCCAGTACTCAAATTCATAATTTTCCTTTTTGGAGTGTCTCAGCGCAATTTCCCTCGCATCGCGCCAAAGTTCCAGGTCACGAAGGAAGGGGCAACGCGATAGCTCCGCGTCACGCCATCTCTCAATTTCCCAATTCTCAATTTCCAGTGACACGACGCGATAACGCCGCATCGCACCAGGGGCCCAGTTCGGGAAAATTTTACTGAAATTAAATGACACGTCCAGAGTTAAAAGGGTCAATTTCCTACCCCTATTTAAACCCAATAACACGTGATTTAGCTATTCTTCACCCAAAATATACTATTTTCTCTCAAGTTTCTCTCAAGAACAAGCTAGGGTTTCTATTGGGGATTCAAATTCAAGAAGGTTTCACCATCAATCTTCACGAAATCACGAACTAAGGTATGCATAGTGTTCATTCATGGACTCTTTTCGTCCATGAAGCCCAAGAATCCCTTTTCTAAATTCAAGTTATGGATTTTCTTATAAATTTATGATTGGGATGCTTTTGTTCATGTTGATAATGAGTAATTGAATTGTATTCCATGAATGAGTGTTAAATTCCATTCGGGTTGATTTGTATCGGTATAGATTCATGAAACCCTAGGACTAAACCCTTGAATGATTAAATTGGAATTGAATCACGATAAATAATTATTGTGTGATGTTGTTTACACATTCTATGCTTACTATGTGTTTGGTTGAATGCCTAGATAAAGGGAAAGTATCTAATTAGCATGATATCATGAAATCCCCATGTACGTACAAGCTTATGCCTATCACATGTTTGATGAAATACTTCTGTTAATGTATTATGATGATTATTATGTATTCAAGTAAATCATGCTTTGTCAGTTTACTTCCATCGAGTCCTAGGGGTACTTGTACCCAAAATATTAGCTGTGTACCTAGAGTCATGTCATATTTTCATGATACTCTCAGTCAAGATGTGAATCCTTAGACTTCAGATAGTCTTATGACTCGGGAAAAATCTCCATGATCTCATGACTCAATCAGCTGTCAGATATCAATAGTATTCCGTCAGTCAAGGATACTTAGTAACTCAGGTCATGTTTAGTTCAGTAAATCATGTTCAGTGTCCATTCAGATGGGAGTAGTAATTAGCACTGAGTGAACCCAAGGATGGGGATACACACTATCAGATGAGGGTGAGATCCTTAGAAATCATCCTTGCTTCTAGAACTATGTTTCCAGCATAGGTTGAGACATCAATACTGTCCGATGAGGGTTGATGAGGTGGATAAGCACTTTTAGATAAGGGCCCCACCGTTCTCTTTTGGGGACACTATCAGATAAGGGTCATCCACAGATTGTCCTTACCAGTGGCGCGGTATTGATACCCTTCCAATTGGGGTTACAAATTGGACCCCAACTCAACTATAATGGCGTATTAAGGGCATATCGGTTAAATACTATCTCCCATAGTTTCAATACCAGTCTCAGTAAAAAAGTCAGATAGTTCCATCAGATTCAGGACTGTTAGATACAGTCACCCATGTTATCAGTTACATACAGATACAACTATTATGCTATCAGTTATATCAGTTATTAGTATGTCATGTCATCAGTATTCAGATTCAGTAATCACGATATCACAATGTCAGTTACAGTTACGTATTTATGTATGCATTCTCGCATTCATGTTAGACAATCAGCTAGCATTATTCATGCATATTAACCTTTGCATTTGTGCTATGGTACTTTATTTTTATGTTACACCATAGGTTCAAAGACACGAGTTTCAGATCAGTAGTAGATTCCAGTCTCAGCAGTCAGAATAGAAGTGAGTCCTCATCTTTCGAGGACATAATTATTTCTCCAATATTTTATTAATTAGTTATTAGTTGGAGTTAGTTGGGGACATATCCCATCAACTATTTATTCATATTATTCAGACAGTAGAGGCTTTCAGACTAGATGCTGGAGTTAGTTGGGGACATGTCCCATCAACTCCTTATTCAGATTATTCAGACAGTAGAGGCTTTCAGACTAGATGCAAACTATTGTCTGATCCATGTTATGTTCAGTATTGAACCTTTTCAGTGCATGTTTCCACATTATTTAGTATTTTATGCAGTATAAAGGTACAAATATTAGTCATGGGTAAGCTTGTGATCCTTCGGGGTCATAAGGATATTAGTCATGGGTTAGCTTGTGATCCTTCGGGGTCATGAGCACTGTGTAGCATTTCGGTTTAACAAATCGGGGTGTTACAGGCCCGCACGCTTTAAAATGCGTCACTAGGGAGTAAGACTTTCTCACTTATATACTCAGAATCTCTCCTGTATTTTGTCTCCTATGTTTTGCCGATGTGGGACTCCTTCCTAAGTTGGGGTATTACATACACCCCCAACTTATGGACTCAGCGTCTTCGCTGAGGTTTGCCCCACCGAATGGGATTTTCCTACACTCAGGATTGAGGTTTGCACCGTCTTACCGGGATTTGCCTACACTCAGTTTGAACTTTGGCCCACATCGACAGGGACGACACAAGAGCGGCTCTGATACCATTTTGACACGACCCGAGCCGGGGATCAAGGCCGAAGAGACCCCTATCTCTGACCGCGACGGGCATCCCGGACCATCAAGGCCCAAGAGACTCCTATCTCTGCCCAACCCGCTAGTGATATTATCCGCTCTGGGCTTACGCCCGCACGGCTTTAAAACGCGTCATTAGGGAATAAGACTTTCTCTTTTATATACCCAGCATTCCTCTTGTGTTTTGCCGATGTGGGGCTCCTTCTTAAGTTGGGTGTTATACCATACAGGTTAAATTTAAACAAAACAACATATAAACAATACGACGCCGACCGCAACAACCACCCCCGCTCTTGCAGCAGTTGCTTTATACACTTGTACTGAAAAAAGTGGATTCGCCTTTCTTATAAAAACCCTTTTGCTCTGAAATCTAGCAATAGCATGTATCATCACTAAGATAATTTTATTCGTGAAAAAGAAAATCTACTTTCACTCAGAAAGCAGCAATGTGAGCTGTTGTTCATTAAGGTGACTGATAAAAGTCAAACACCACATTTGTTGGTTATTTTTATTTTTGTATTTCATCCTCGCTATAAAGCACACACAGAGAGTTGAACTGTTGAAGTTCAGAATCCCGTTTATACTAGCATCAATTTTGAATACAAGAATAAATGGGATTTCAAGAATTTGATCAGTTACCCGTTAGCAATCTCAGCATGAGATTGATCATCCATGTCAAAAACCGTGTCCGCGAGACCACCTGTCTTCCTGACTATGGGAACCTGAAACATTGGCAAAAACTCCTTGCTGTTGTTTCCTTTCTTAAGCTCGAATGAGAATGTTTCAGGAAGCAATAATTAGAAAACCACCATTTTATCCTTCTGGAAAAACACTGAGCCCTAAATAAAACCTTTCTCACATGTTATTACCATAGAATTATGGAAACTCAGAAGCAGCAAAAGAAAACAGATATTTGTCCGAGCTTTAGCAAGTAATCCCAGTACTTACAGCTCCGTAACACATTCCAATCATCTGTGCTAGCCCTCATGGCTCATACATTGAAGGCACAAAGACCATGTCTTCAGCAGAATATAGCATATGGGATAGCTCCTCGCTTCATGATTGACACCATTAGGAAAACATTGATCACTTGGGTTAATATTTCCCTCATGAATTCAGAGTATACAGGTGAATCATTATTTAAAAAAAATGATATCTACAAGTGATTCATATCATTTGAGGTTCACTTAATCAGATAACAAAGTAGAATTTCTGTTGAAGCTCCAGATAAATGCATAAACATAACCACTAATATTAGGTGAAGGTTAGGAATATTAGAAAATCAATTGGCTTTCAAAAAAAAAAAAGTTACCTGTACATCAAAAGGATACGTATATTGGAGCCCTTGTTATGCTAAGATGAAGTCCAGTTATCAAAAGCAAAAAGTGCAAAAACGCTCCAAGGTCTGTTGGGGCTTTAAGTGCAAAGTGTTAATAAAGTGTGGGCTATAATTGAAAAAAATGCAAAGGAAGAAAAATACAAATATATATGTTTAGTTTAACACTAACAAATATATGGAGAACGAAATTGAATTTTTTAATGATAGAATGAAATATTAATTGTTTGGTGTAGCCTCTTTGCGAAAAGCTCATTTGCAAGGGAAAATATGTCTTAGAGCCTTGATGATGACACTAAAGCGCACATTAAGTGAGGCGAAGCGCTCTACATGTTTTGAGCTTCGCTTCAGGGCTTAAGTGTGTCAGGCGCCTTTGACAATACTGATGAAGTCTAGGCCATGCTTATTTTGGCAGTACACAAGAGCTAAGTTGCTCGGACTCGGTTGCGGGTATCCGATACGGGTATGGATCTAGAGGTCAGATCCTTCACGGTCTTAATTTAATGATTTGGGGATATGGATCTAGGGATGGATACGGATGCGGGGATTCGGCGAAAAATAATTTAAATATCTAAAAAAAGAGTTATAAAACATAAACTATGAGATATTATGTGGAAAACTTGAGGAGAAACTATTGTTTAAGAAGAAAATCCTAAAAGGAGATAAAAAGAAGAGCAATAACATAGAAATTTCTACATACAAGGTATTCCATTTTCTTCAATTTCACCTTAGGTTTAGTTTTGATTACAGAATTTGTTAAATCTATCTGGACTTTTCCAGTCGATTTTGGTCAAAGTACCCAAAATCGGTTAACCAGATTGGGTACGGATCCCACACCCACACCCACGCCCATGTCATGTCGACACGGGTGCGGCACCAAAAGTGAAGAGTCCAAACAACTTAGCACAAGAGTACCTAGAATAGCCTAAATCTAAGTTTGATATTTTAGAATCCTTGTAAGAAGACAAAGGATTGGGAACATTCTGTACTCTATATTGTGATTATGGGACTACACAGGTTCTGTGAAGTCTATACTTATACACAACAAATGTTTTACCTTTTCAAAAACGATGAAAGAAACAATAATAAAGCACTACTAGACATATGTTTATCTCTATTGACTTGAAGATAACATTGTTCGCACCATACAGCCTGTATTCATTCTTCAACTCCCCTTGCTCAGGTGACCTACATTCCCAGGGTGGGGAACTGGTGGGCGTTATATCAAAATTTGAAACTAGATACACAATCAGGATTCACACATCTTTCATAGTTTAGACATGAGAATATGCGATACGGGTGTACCAAGCTGTCCAACAAGTTCTACAAGCTGTCAAACAAGTTCACGACCATTCACACGTAGCCAAGCTCGGGAGTTATAAATACTCCAAGCTATGTTCATGCAAATGGCCGTATGTGAGTTGGTACTTGAGCCTTCCAATGGATTAAATATTTTTAAGTGTTAAGAGGAGCCTTGAAGTGTAATAAACTTACACTACAAGGCCAACCCTTGGCAAGGGTAGGATGGTCATTTGCTATCTCTCCTTGTGGACTAATATAAATAGATAGTGTTAGGGTAATTTTGGAGTTAGTTCATTTATGATATCTTGAGAACACAAGACTTGTAATATTTTGAACTTCTTTCTTCCATTGGAGAAGCTCAAAACTAAAATTCCCAATTAGAGGGACACTTGGGTTGAATCTTGGCTAAAAACTAGGATCTTGAGATCCTCTTGGTCCAAGTAAGAGCTTGGTAATAATATTCTTTAGTCTTAGGGTCCTTTCATATTGGTAGGGTTCTTAAATTCTTGAATATTGTATGTCAAGTTACTATCTTTAATTTGTAATCTTGTTGTTTGTGTGGTAACATAATGAAGCCGTGTGGGGCCATTTTCGATTCACTGTAGTTGCTGCCACTTTGTTGCTCTTGTTGTTGTTCTTGTAATCTTGTAATCTCTATCATCTTGTCATTTTTGTAAACCTTGAAGTCTAGTGAAGTCGTGTGTGGCCTATTTCGATACACTAGCATTGTTGTTGTTCATCTTGTCATTCTTATGTTGGCTTGACTCTCTTGATACACACTCACTTTTGTATCATTTGGTATCAAAGCTTGTGGTTGATTTTGTTCCAACAAAATTAATCTTGGGTTTGGTAGTTGAAAAATACCAAAAAAAAAAAAAAAGAAAAAAAAGGTTACTGAAATCTAAAAATTCCAAAAAAAAAAAACAGAGAGAAATCTGTCAATCTTGTTCTTGACCGAAATTTTTTTTTTGTCTTGTTGTCTTGGCCAAGATTGGTGTTTGTGTATTTATATCTAGATGTTCTTTTGTTTTTCTAGTTTGTTTCTTGTGTTGATTTCTTTCTCACCAACACAAAAGGTGTCTAAAGCTAAGTTGAGCTTAATATATTGACATTGCTATTGTGGACTTGAAGTGGTAGTATGATGAACTTGAAGAAGGCTGAGATTGTGTGTTGTTGCTTGACTTTAAAGTGGGCTATTGTCGGTGAATTGTGGTTGTGTTCTTGAAGTATTATTACAGTGTTCATCTTGATCTTCTCATCATCTCATATCTTGGCCACTATAAAGACTAAAATAGATCCAAAAGGGTTGTAAGACAGTTGTAAAGTTGTTTGTGAAAAGACTTGCCAACATCACTTCCTTGACTTAACAACCACTTTTCCTTAAAACAAGGAGCCTTGTATTGTGGAACTAGTAAATTCAACCCTCATCTTTTTGACTTGGAAAAAGTTGAAAAGTGACAAGACTTTACTTTCCCTTCAAAAGCAAAGTCATCCATTACAAAATTGTGAAGATTAAGGCTTCAAGTTGTTGAACAAAATGTATGGACCCGTGACCAATTTCATGCTGCCACATCACCTTAATCACTGTTGACGTCATTAATTAAGCTCAATTTTGATATTATAGTTTCTAATTATTGATTCTTAGTTTCTTCTAATTGACTCAAGAACTAATTAGCAAGCTAGTACATTCTTACTAGGTTGTCAATTAGTCCTTTGAAGCCTTGTATTCATGTCGTCGTTTGTTTGTGTAGTTTTTGTCATTTGAATACATTGTAACTCCTTGACTCCAGTCCTACAAGAATTCTTTGAGTGTCAAACAAGAATCTACTCCGGATAAGAGCATACTCAAACCTAAAGGATTCATGGGGTACTATCCAATCTACAATACTTGTAGAGGTCGAGTGTGAGTGATCTGAGAGTGTGTGAGTGTGGAGAGGTTTTAAACTAACTTGTTTGTTTCTTGTGTTGGTGATACCTTGACAATGGAGGGAACCACGTCTCAAACCATAGATTCTAATGAAATAGAGAATATGAGGGTCACTCTTGAGGCTATGACCCAAGCTCTTAAAAAGTTGAGTACGGAAGTGGGAGCCATAAGAAGAGAAGTGATGACTATTAGTGGGAGGTTAGTACAAGTGGAGAGTCAAAGGAACTCTCGTCCTTCTACTCCTCGATATGTTTTGTCAACTGGAAATGATAAAAATTCCTCCACCACCGTTACTCCCAAAACATGGCCATAATTGCCAAATCCTTCACTAGCTCCATTAAATGCCACAAGCCAAACCACTCATAACCCCCTAAATCGAGACTCCAATAGACCAACCCATTCCCAAACTCTTCAAGTTCCATAAGAGGGACTCGGACGTCAAATGCCTCCACAAAATCCGAACCCTTTCTTCCAAGCTCCACTAAACCAAATACCACCACCTCTACAAAATCCAATCCCTCTAAATCAAGTTCCAATATCTAAAACCATCCCGTCCACTTTGAGGAATATGGTAGAGAGTGTTATGAAAGGTATGGAGCCTTTGAAGATGCTTATATGAGAGAATAAGAGATGAAAGGGGGACGTACAGATCCAAGAAGATACCGAGGGTATGGAGAAAGGAGCAACCGACACCAAGAGAGAGACATAGGCATCAATACCATCAAATTGAGCCTACCTATCTTTAAAGGTGAAAGTGACCCCGAGGTGTATCTTGCTTGGGAGTCAGCATGTGATAAAGTATTTCAAGTGAATGATATATCGGAAGAGAAGAAGAGTTGTTATGCCATAGCTCACTTTGAAGGATATGCTAACACATGGTGGGAATATGTCAAACGCTTTGGTAATGAGTTGATTGATGGACAACCACCACCATAGTTTCGGTTGAGGTATCTAATGAGGTAATAGTATCTTCCCAAAAGTTATCATCATGAGTTTCTTGTAGGTTGTACAATTTGCGACAAGGGAATCGAAGTGTGATGGCATATTATGATGAGTTTCAACAACTTATGTTGAAGCTTGATCATCAACCTTGGGTTGGCTAAGGAGCAAACATATGGTTCAACCATCTTGGGGTTGGCCTACAAACAAGGACTAACCCGCTACTATAAGGCTGCTCGAGCCTAAAATAGTCCATAAATTTCCTCCCCAATAAGAAGTTCATAAGTATCCTAATCCTAAAAGGTTCCAATACTTCAAGTGCCAAGGTTGGGGACATAAAGCTAATGAATATCCAAACTGACGCAATGTAATCCTAAGTAAAGGGATATTGTATTACCTTGGTAAGGAAGTGGGTTTTGAAAAAGAAGAGAATAAGGCAGAGCCTCAAGATGGAGAGGAACCCAAAAGTGAGCCACATAATGATGATGATGATGATTGTGAGGATGCTTATCCACAAGAAGGGGAATGCGTGGTTTCAAACTTTGTAGTAAGGTGTGCCATGATTAGTAAGGAGATAGATGATCCTAGCCAACGTGAGAATCTATTCCATACTAAATGCCTTGTAAAGGGAAGTATGTGCACTTTGGTGATAGATAGTGGTATTTGTGCAAATGTTGTTAGTGTTGCTATGGTGAACTTCTTAAAATTGCCAACTACACTTCACACTAGCCCTTACAAGTTGCAATGGTTGAATGAATGTGGCGAATTGAAAGTCATGAGGCAATGTGTGATACGGTTTAAGGTGGGAAACTACCACGACGAAGTGCTTTATGACGTAATACTAATACAAGCGTATCACTTGTTGCTAGGTAGACCTTGGCAATATGATAGGTCTACCAAATATGATGGGAGGTCTAATCGATATACACTTGAGAAGGATGGATGAAAGGTCACAATTCATCCACTTTTGCCTTCACAAGTGAACTAGTTGCATCAAAGGATGAGAGAATTGAAGAAAAAGGGAAAGAAATCCAAAAATGAAGAAAAAGAGGGGGAACTCGTAGGTGGGGTAGTGGGGATATCCGAGGCTGCCTCAAAATCAAAGGGAAAATAAAACATGGTGATTTTGGTTAGAAAGAAGGAGCTCTTCGTGGATCATGATGAGGAGACACCCATGCTTCTTTTGGCACATTGTTTTAACACTAACCCTACTAATTCTTCTATTTCTCCTTTGATTTCTTGTGTGTTGCAGGATTATGAAGATGTTTTTCCCAAAGAACTTCCATAAGGGATGCCCCCGCTTCAGGGAATTGAGCACCAAATAGATTTGTGTCGGGATCACAATTGCCCAACAAACTGGCTTATAGGAGCAACCCGACGGATACCAAGGAATTGCAATGCCAAGTTGAGGAAATCCTCAACAAAGGGTATGTCAAGGAGAGTATGAGCCCTTGCGCAGTCTCGGTGCTACTAGTTCCCTAGAAATATGGGACTTGGCATATGTGCGTTGATTGCCGAGCCATCAACAAGATAACGGTAAAATATCGTCACCCTATTCCTAGGCTAGATGATATGCTTGATGAATTAAGTGGTTCGTTTTATTTTCTAAAATTAATTTAAGGATTGTCTATCACCAAAACCATATGCAATCGGGTGATGAATGGAAAATCGGCTTTAAGACCAAATTCGGCCTCTATGAATGGATGGCTATGCCATTCGGCCTAAAAAATGTTCCAAGTACTTTTATGAGGCTAATGAATCATGTGATGAAACCTTTTATCGAAAAGATTGTTGTTCTCTACTTTGATGATGTGTTGGTGTATAGTAGGTCCTTAGATAAGCATGTAAAACATTTACAATGGGTGTTTGATGTCCTACGAAAGGAGAAGTTATATGCTAATTTAGAAAAGTGTTCTTTTGGTGTCCAAGAATTTGTTTTTCTCGATTTTATGGTGAGCTCTAGAGGGGTCGAGGTGGATGAATCTAAGATTGACACTATCAAAAATTAGTCAACTCCCAAAACCATAGGTGAAGTGAGAAGTTTCCACGGGTTGGCTAGTTATTATAAATGTTTTTTCAAAGGATTTAGCACCATTGCCTCCTCCTTGACCGAAGTGATTAAAAAAGATCGATCTTTCAAGTGGGGAGATGAACAAGCTAAGGCCTTCAAGGACTTGAAAACTATGCTCATCTCGGCCCCTTTCTTACAATTGCCGAATTTTAACAAGACTTTTGAGGTTGAATGTGATGCTAGCAAAGTTGGTATAGGCGCGGTTTTAATGTAAGAATTGAAGCCTATTGCCTACTTTAGCGAAAAGCTCAAAGGAGCAACTCTAAACTACTCTACGCATGATTTAGAGTTGTATGCCTTGATTAGAGCCTTGTCCACTTGGCAATATTATTTATGGCCTAAAGAATTCATGATCGAACGGACCATGAGTCCTTGAAGCATCTTCGGGCACAAGATAAGCTTAACAAACGGCATGCCAAGTGGACTGAGTTTCTTGAAACTTTCCCTTATGTTATTCATTACAAAAAGGGTAAGGACGATGTGGTTGCTGATGCTTTGTCTCGAAAACACATTCTTGTGTCTATTTTGTCTTCAAAATTGATGGGTTTTGATATCTTAAAGGAATTGTATCCCGAGGACCCTCACGTTGCTCCTATCTATAGGGAATGCGAAGAATGGGGTAGGGACAAGTAGGATTCGACTAGGGGTTCAAATCCCTATGCCAAGTTTGATGGTTACTTATTTAAAGTAGGCGATTGTGTGTACTCTCTAGCTCTTGGAGAGAGTTATTTGTGAGAGAAGCACACAATGGTGGTCTAATGGATCACTTTGGAGTAGAAAAGACCCTTGGAATATTGGAGGAGCAATTCTATTGGCCAAAAATGCACAAAGATGTGTCTAGGATTTGCGGCCAATGTGTAGATTGAAAAGGAGACAAATCTCGACTCTAACCTCATGGGTTATAAACCCCACTACCCACCCCTTTATATCCTTGGCTTGATATATCTATGAATTTTGTGTTAGGGTTGCCAAGGACTAGAAGAGGTCGGGATAGTATCTTTGTTGTGGTTGATCGGTTTTCTAAGATTGCACACTTTATTCCATGCTCTAAATGTGATGATGTACCTAGTGTGGCCTCTTTGTTTGTTGATAATATTGTAAAGTTGCATGGTGTTCCGAGGACCATTGTGAGTGATAGGGACTCTAAGTTCCTAAGTCACTTTTGTAAGTCCATGTGGGGTAGGCTTGGTACCAAGTTGTTGTTCTCCACTTCTTGCCATCCACAAACCGATGGCCAAACGGAAGTAGTAAATAGGACTTTGGGTGCTATGCTACATTTCATAATTAAGGGAAAATTGACTTCTTGGGAGGAACACCTACCATTAATTGAGTTTGCCTATAACCGTGTCATACACTCAAGTACGGGAATGACTCCTTTTGAGTGTGTATACGGCCTCAACCCCCTTACCCCTTTGGATTTAAATCCTTTGCCAAGTGATCTTATATTAGCCTAGATGGAAGAAAGCGAGCATATTTTATGAAAAAGTTTCATGAGAAGGTGCGGCTTCGACTTGAGAAGAAAAATCAAGAGATTCAAAAGCGAGCAAACAAAGGAAGAAAGAAACTCATTCTTGAACCGGGAGATTGGGTGTGGGTGCACCTTAGGAAGGATCGGTTTCCATCTCAAAGGAAGGCCAAATTTATGCCAAGGGGTGATGGTCCATTCCAAGTACTTGAAAGAATCAATGATAATTCCTACAAGATTGACCTTCCCCCGGAATATCAAGTGCACAACACTTTCAACATGTGTAATCTTTCTCTAGTGGATGCGGTTGAGGATGACCAAATTTTGAATTCGAGGTCAAATTCCTCTCAAGATGGAGAGGATGATATGGGTGTACCAAGCTGTCCAACAAGTTCTACAAGCTGTCCAACAAGTTCACGACCATTCACACGTAGCCAAGCTCGAGAGTTACAAAAACTCCAAGCTATGTTCATGCAAATGGCCATGTGTGAGTTGGTAATTGAGCCTTCCGATGGATTAAATGTTTTTAAGTATGAAGAGAAGCCTTGAAGTGTGATAAACTTACACTCCAAGGCCACCCCTTGGCAAGGGTAGGATGGTCATTTGTTATCTCCGTTTGTGGACTAATATAAATAGATAGTGTTAGGGTTATTTTGGAGTTAGTTCATTCATGATATTTTGAGAACACAAGACTTGTAATATTTTGAACTTCTCTCTTCCATTGGAGAAGCTCAAAACCAAAATTCCCAATTGGAGTGATACTTGGGTTGAATCTTGGCTAGAAACTAGGATCTTGAGGTCATTGAGTTCCTCTTGGTCCAAGTAAGAGCTTGGTAATAATATTCTTTAGTCTTAGGGTCCTTTCATGTTGTTAGGGTTCTTAGATTCTTGAATATTATATGTCAAGTTACTATCTTTAATTTGTAATCTTGTTGTTTGTGTGGTAACATAGTGAAGCCGTGTGGGGCCATTTTCGATTCACTATAGTTGCTGCCACTTTGTTTCTCTTGTTGTTGTTATTGTAATCTTTATCATTTTGTCATTTTTTGTAAACCTTGAAGTCTAGTGAAGCCGTGTGTGGCCTATTTCGATTCACTAGCATTGTTGTTTTTCATCTTGTCATTCTTATGTTGGCTTGACTCTCTTGATACACACTCACTTTTGTATCAATGTGTTAGGAAGTGCTCAGACTAGTTTAACAAGTGTTGTGCTTACGATGGAAAATTCAAGCTCACGTCATCTCAATGACTCTTTTACTCGTAGAATGATAAAAGATAATCTAATTGAATCTTTCATAATGAAATTGTATCCTATGTGCTGCTTATGTATAAATTTGACTGATCGCATGGTTGTTTTCCTGTGTCTTGGTGCACTTTGGTCAAGAAGGATGAGAGCCATAAACACTTAATAGTTCTTCAACATGCTTGATCGCGTGAGTGATGAGATGGAGACCCTTTTGGGCAACCAATCTAGTAATGCAGATAACCAAAGGTACTTGATCATCCACACAAGTACCACATTTGATGTCTTCAAAAGGCAGACCAAGTCCCCTTTGAACAAATTGTTTGCATATCATATCCTCTTCCCTTCAGTTTTTCTGGCTTCCAAAACACAAAAGTGAAATAAGAAGAAAGTTGAAGAAAATATCCTGAAAGAAAAAATTAGTTACAAAACAAATCAAACAAGTATTTCCCAATGGAGAAAAGTTCCAAAGCTAGAAGTTCGTTAGAGAATTAACCATGATAAAGCAGCATTCTCCTTTGGCCAAAAAGGACGTAATTTCAGTTAATTGGGCATCCTTTTTTCTGTAGAGCCTGGGGTCAGAGGAACACCAAATGGTAGACTTGCGGATATAGAGAGGATGACCTACTGGCATACACCTTTTGGCTCATTATTGCATCAAACACGCAGAGCTTGTTCTTTTGCATAATCTTTATACACAGAATATAAACTAAACTTCCTAAGCTAGGTTTGAAAAGAAATAGTACTAGTGATAAAGAAATAACCAGACGAATGGAGAAGAGGGAACATGAGGATACCATGCTCTTGATTGTAAAGGGTTTGCAAATGTTATGTAAAATGTTTTAAGTGAAATAGTACGAGTCAACTCACGTGAATCCACTGATGAAATTAACTCCTAAATAATAGAAAAAATTGTAGTTAACAAGCAACAACAATAACATACCCAGTATATTCCCACAAAGTGAGGTCTGGGGAAGATAAGTGTACGCAGTCCATACCGCTGCCTCAGAGGTGAGATAGAGAAGTTGTTTCCAATAGACCCCCGGCTCAAAACAAAAACAGTCTAAAAAAATAGTAAAGAGAACAAGAAACAATAGGTATTAACACACCAAATAATAACATAAACAAGACTATCCCTAAATAATATGCTATAGTTAACACAGGCATCAAGGTAAATGACATGGTATAGAAAAGATCTGATGCGTGAGACGGCTCTGGAACCTGAAACAATATGCTTAAAGAGTGTATAAGCATCCAAAGCTGACAGATATGAAAAGAGTATTATATTCCTAAGTGGGAGAAATGTGTAAAGAGAGCATCCAAATACCAGAATACTGAATCATGGTTTATTCCAACTGAAAAAATCAAATTCGGATTGGATGTCTACATAGGGATCTTTCAGGAGGACTTTGTAGAAATATTGGAGTGAACTTCTAGGTACATATGTTTTCTCTTCTGCCAGAGAATTCATATCATGCCGCACGTTGGTAACTCAATGAGATCCAATAGCCAATGACGCAACTAGCTATGATGATCTTGGTAATGGACCTTGGCCTAACTCAACCCAAAATCTAGCTCAAGAGGTGTGGATTGCCCAAGACCATATAAAGAAATCAATTTCTCCTCATCCCACCAGTGTGGGAATCAACACCTCCCATCACGCCCAGGACTGGACATTTAAGAGTGTGGACAATTTAATATAGGGGCTCAACATCGGTAAATCATGAATCGGAATGGGTTGGCTCTAATACCATATAAAGAGACCAATTTCTCCTCATCCTAACGATGTGGGACTCAACACCCCCTTATGCCCAAGCCATGTAAAGAGCTCAATTTCCTCTCAAGTCTCATCCCACCAATGTGGACTCAACCTCAAAAGCTAGCTCATGGGGGGAGAATTGTCCAAGACCATATAAGGAGACCAAGTGACCCTTAACCAACGATGTGTTCCACCATGACGTACACTCTACCCTCTCAGACCCTATTTTGTGGGATTTTACTGGGTATGTTATCGTTGTTGTTGAGGATCACGAATTAGGCTAAGTTGCTCAGACTCAAGTGCGGGTATCCGATACGGGTATGGATCTAGAGGTCGGATCCTTCACAGTCTCAATTTAAAGATTTGGAGATATGGATCTAGGGATGGATACGAGTGCGGGGATTCAACGAAAAGTAATTTAAATGTCTAAAAATAGAGTTATAAAACATAAATTATGAGATATTATGTGAAAAACTTGAGAAGAAAATATTGTTCAAGAAGATAATCCTAAAATGAGATAAAAGGTACAGCAATAACATAGAAATTTCTATATACATCTTCAATTTCATCCTTAGCTTTGGTTTTGATTACAGAATTTCTTAAATCTGTCTGGACTTTCCCAATCGATTTTGGTCAAAGTACCCAAAATCGGTTGACCAGATCAGCAACGGATCTCATTCTCACACCCACACCTATGTCTTATCAAAATGGGTGTGGCGTCGAAATGAAGAGTCCGAGTAACTTAGCTTTCAGGAACACATAAAGAGTTTGGAATTTTCATGTGACCTTGGAAATCGGTTCAAGAAAGCAGCAGCAGGTATAACCAGACTATAGAACCTAAAATCAAGCACCTGAGTTATGATCAAAGAGCTTTTGAAATTCCTAAAAGACTTTCTTAGGATTATGTCACAATCCGAACTAGGGCCTGGCCGTGACGGATATCTCGAACCATGAAGGCCTGGACGTCCTACTCTATCTGGTAGTCATGCACAAAATTCATATAATAAGAGAAGATGCACAAATATAATCTGATACTAAAACATGGTCATACTCTGAATTCAGTTTAACAATAAGGAATGAAATCTGAAATCAACTAAACAATATCTAGAACAATCTGCAAAATCTCTATTACATGATCAAATAACAACTGTCTGAAAACTGGGACAAGGCCCCCAGTAGACCAAAACAAAAGGAATAACATAATCTGATATAATAGGCTTTCTAGAATAAAGACGGCTCACCACTACATTGATCACTTCTCTCTGGATATTCTACTGCTTAGCTGGACCCTTAGATTGAGCCTCTAAACCTGGGAGGTAGGGGATCAATACCGATGTACTGGTACGCTGAGCAAATCTAAAATAATTATTTATATTCAACATATATGAGAGAAATTTGAAATAGTTCATAAATATGTCATATGGTAAAAATCACATGGGCATTTTTAAAAGACTCTGTAAAATCATCTGAACTCTGTAACACTCTTTGTTTTACTTCTGCGCTAGATGGTATACCCTATAATTACACAGTTTTCACCGACTACCTTATCTCGGTTGCCGCTAATATAGGAGTACTAGTGAGGGAAGAGCACACAAAATCACACAGCAGGGTGCCACAACCCCAATTAAGTCATTATATCGTGGTTGGGCTCAAGATCACAAAGCAAGGCTCCAAACCATAAATCCCGATTTGGGATGACAAAGAACTAGGTACACAAGGTCACATAGCAGGGTACCAAGTTCCAGTGTCAACAAATCATGGTTTACAGCATAGAGTCATTTGACTCGGGCTTTTTCGGGTAACCACCTAACTCACATCAACCCAGTTTTTAACTCTTTAAAACATAGATTCTCTGAAATCAAACTCTAACTCTATCATGGCATACATTTATATGGTATCGTCATACCATTAACTTGCAAATCACATTCTCTGAGCCATTTAGAAAATTATATCTCTGTTTTTAAAACATGGAATTTAGGACCACCATATCAATAATTCCTTTCAAGAAACTCATTCTTTAAAACTCATGTAAACATATGCAAGGAAACTCTTATTGTCAACATTTCAAGTATTCAAGGTGGTCATGTCAAAGTTCTCAATTACATGCATTTCTTTCTCTTTAACACAAGAACATCATAGTAACATCAATAAATACCCTCTCATTATTTCTAAATCATGTTTCAATTGCTATGACATTGAGAAAACTACTTTCAAATCACAAGGCATACATTTCAACTCTTTTCTGATAAAATCATAATCTTTAATTCAACATATGAAAGGGGTTTCGTAATATGTGCTCTCAAAAAATCTTAAATATCAGTTTTCATACATATACATATACTTGTAAATCAATTCAAGGGGGAAAGACCTATAGGCCAAATCAACAATATCATAAAAATACTTATAATGCATAATTAAAACATAGATTCCAAAAAATCCTTTAAAATTCGTGCTTGATAAACTTTAAATCAAGATCTACTGTTTACATGCCTATGTAGTTTTTAGGATAAATCCCACGTACCTCAAATTAGGAATTTGATAGATGCTTCTTGAAGCCTACGATTTGGGAATTCCGAATCTTCAATCAATTTCTAAAACCTAAGGTTAAATCTTGAGGGATCTTGATTCTTAGGTTGAGACCTAAGTGTTTAGTTCTTGAGGGAGTTAGAGAAAATGACCATCTTAATCACGTGTTTATGGCTAAATAAGGGTGGGGAAAAGGACTAAAATACCCCTAAGGAACAAAGAAAGTCACAGCAATCCCTCAGTTGACAGGATGATATGCTGAAATAAATTGGGCATAACCTTTTACTCTAATGTTGGATTTGGATGAAATTAGTTGCATTGGAAAGAAGACTCAAAGAGATTTCATTTGATTTACAGCAGCTATCCCAGTTCATTATATACAGAAAGTTATGGTCAATGAAAGTTGACCCCAGTAGAAGTGTCCACTAAAACAAAATCGATAGAATTGTTTTCAACTCGTCTTAGAGTTGGGGGATTCTTGTGATCTCAATTCATAATCAAAGGTTTTCCCACATTATAGGATGGTTCACCACATATACATTAACAAAGAATAATTTAGTCTGGGTCTATACGTGTAGGAACAATGTCTAAATTTTAGCCCGAAAGTACGGGTTGTTACATTATCCCATTTTGGGATAATTCGTCCCTGAATGATAGGTAGGGACTGTTGAAGATCTAAAAGTGTAGAATAAAGAATGTAACATCGCATTGAATATTTTTCCTCCACAAAATATGCAAAGGCAATCAACGAGATTCATAATAAGATGATCTTGGCATGTGCTTTATAGAACATGATCAAAACCTTGTAAGACGTGAATTTTTTATAAGAATCTTTGTCCTGATTAAGATTGGTACACGACATGAGATGAGATTCTCGCGGGTCATAATAATTGAAGCATTAAAGATACAACGAAAAGACTTAAACATTAGAGACACTACTCGTCTACACCACAAACAATAAATTCCATGCTTCATCATTTCCAACTTACAATTTTCCCAATACACAACTAACCACACGATCTTGAGTCCCATTGTATAATACTCTTTTGTTGAAGCCTAGCTCAGAGAAAAGAGGTGCTAGCTTAAGCTATTGGACTACATATTCTACATCTCCTTAAGAAGATTTACTTTACCTTATCACTAATGTCAAAAACACTCAAGTTTTAAATCACAGAGTATTAACCACACAGCACATTGGTTTGTATTTTCAACAATTACAACATTCAAGCCTAATCATTACTACACCCACTACATGGATGTCCCTACTAAGACCAAAAATTTTCAATTACTTTCACAAATATTTTTGCCATATTTCTTCTTCTTAGCTATTCCACACAATAATAGTTCATCTCCTTCTTTTTCCTTTCACAAATAACCTTAGTTCGAGAGTCACATTAATTTTTTTTCACCTTCAACTATAACAAATTGTTATAGCTCATCAATGTTAACACACTGCTGCAGCATTGTTTCATTTCTTTCACCAAGATCTCCAAACAGCTCCTCTATCTCTGCCAGTGTAGCCTCTTCGTTATCATCATCATCATAATCACGGATGTTATCATTGTTATCCTCTTCTTCTACCCCACCTTCTGAACCTACAGTCTGCACATAATAATCTTCAAACAAATTCTCTTTCAAGATTGACCTGACAACTAACTTTGTGAACCAGCTAGGTATCTTGTTTCCAGAAAGAAATGTACTAAAGATGCCTTGCTCGTACCAGCCCTGTGGCGGAAGCATTTTCATCTTGTAACTGAAAAAAAAGTTTATTTTCAGCACAGTGTTTTCCACCATCAGGGAAACAAAGTCTTAAGTTATCCTATTCTATATCATCCCACATATCATCCAATACAATAAGATATTTATTTCCTATTAAATTTTTCCTTAACTTTTCAACAAGGATGTCATCCTTTTCTCCCTTATCCATTAAACCGGTAAATTGACTAAAAATCTTTTGTAATAGATCTCTCCGGTTATATCTCTGAGTAACGATACACCATGCTCGAACATCAAAGTGAGAAACAATGCTCTTATTATCCTACACTTTTCTAGCAATAGTCGTTTTCCCTTGTTCCCCCATTCCGACAGTAGGGATGACATTTAGCTCACTTGTCCCTCGTGTTTGATACCGAATTAGTTTTTTTGTTGCTATATCAAAACCCACTATCTCATCATCAATACTCACGGGATTGCTATGTTGACTTGGCAGATGTTTAGATGGCTCTACCACATAGTAAGGCTTAAGAGCGACGTCTGCAGACCACATCACAGTCACCTCTGCATTAATTTGCTTGATCTCTTTTAAGATTGAAGGAAGTGAGAAAAAATGTACCAAAACACATTATACTGAGCAAGGATATAAGAATAGAATCAATGGCAACTTCAGCTTCATATGCCAAATTGATAGTACGCCTCCAAAAATCTTTAAGAATTTCATGTTTATGGTGCACCTTTGTGACATCTCTGAAAATGGATGATAAAGATGACAACTCCTCCTCTAAAATGGATGTTAGAGATCATAACTATATTTCTAAATTATTGAAAAGAGGTTTCATCAGGAAATCTAAATCTGATTTAGATTTCAACACCTCATTTAATTTACTCAAAAGAGAATCCAGAAATCTCAATCCACCAAAAGTGCGGTGGAACTGAGATAGGGTGAATTATAAGGACTTGTAGTATAACTTCACTGGTGCCTTCAAATCTTTAGTTTTCTCCAGTACCCACATAGAGTAGATATCTCCAGTGCCACTGGTTTCATCTTCGTCTATAGATCAAGGAAGAAGCTTTTGAATTACATATAAAACATCACCTGCTATAGCTGCAACCTTTTTCCATAACCTCATTCAACCAATTACCATTATTAACATTATTCGATACATCAACATCAAGGAAAACCAATAAGAAATCTATTACCACATCAATATTTTTAGCAACGATATTATTAGGAATGTTCTCAAGATTTTTATTTTTGAGATACATCAGCAAACTGTGGAGATGATGTGAAAAATCCTTTTGGTAATTTCTTGTCCTTGAAAATTTTTGATTGAGTAAAATTTGAAGCCTGTAGTTCACCAAGAAAAATCTTCTTCATTTCCAGCTCCAATAACACAATCAAACATAATAGATAGAGAGGTTTATTGAAGATATCATCTTCAAACTCAACAGTGTCAACTAAAACAACAAGACAAAATTGCCCCACATTATTAGCCATGAACTGAAGTCAAGTCTCCAGACATTCTAACTTCTCATAGTTGACGTAACCATTTATCTCTGTGGCATACAAGTATCTAAAAAATTTCATTTTCTTTTGAACAATTTCCAGTTGCTTTGTAAATTGATTTTTTTTAAGGTAAGATATATTCGATTCCCTATGGTGCTCCAGTACATCATTTAGATTTTCTCTGAGGCAATCTATATATTCTGATAGATCAGAACCATTCAACTCAGAATTGTAACTTAAACTAGTATTACCATCAATGACTTCCATCAACTGTGATTCTAGCCTTTTCAGATCAAGTTTAGTTTTACATTCATCTGAAATTCCAACAAAATCCCCACAAAGCATTTTCACAATCCTTCTGGCCTTCTTTGTGATTTTTACTATGGAATTAGGCCAAAGAAAATGATTGTACTTTGCAAAAGTTCTCAACAATCTTAGATCTATTTCAAGTTTCTCAATTTGATCAATCTTGAGCTATCTAGATCACCTCCACTCTTGATCCTTCTTAGGTGATCTAACATTTCCTCGATTTCATTTTGAAGACTTACCAGACCATTATATCTTTCTGAAGTTTTATTCACATCAGCAAGAAATTTGCTTCCATCAAATTTGTCGAAGTTAAGATTCTAAGCAGTTTTGACTATGGTAGATTTCCCTATCCCCCCATACTATATATAGCATAATATCAACTCGAGAATCTATTCCAACGGGGTGGAGAGCAACACTTAAAACTTCATGATTTAGGTTTCCTGCAACCACCTTTACAATCACTTGAATAAACCATGACTCACACCCATCAGATTTGTTCTGTAAGACCATTCCTCTAAAATCAACAATTATTACTACCACATTAGTCTATCACTATAAAATGGTGAACCATTTCTCAATCAATAGTTAAACAACTAAAACTATTTATTTACACAAAAGTCACCATCACTCTGACTTCTAACATTATGACTTCATATCACCAACTTCCTGGCAACCTTACTACCAATAGATCATGACACTTTAACAAATACTACTACTCGGGTGGAAATACAGTTTTAATATTTTACTACACATCATTACCCTTATACATGACATCTGCAATATGAATTTTGAAAGGGGGCTGAATAGACTTTGTACCTTGGACTGATAAGCACGATTTCATCAGAATAAAGGCATACACTCAAATCAACACAACTTAAAGAACTAATGGACTCCTCTCAAGTCCTTGCACAGTTTTTATAATCTTTTATGGCTCAATAAAAAAGGATCATACCATTTAGATTCTAGACTTCTGCACTTGAATCACCTCAACAATGAGACATATCTAAGAATATCAGAGTAAGGAAAGAATTAGGATAACTTTGCTTTCGTATGGGCGACACCATAGCATAAATTAGAGTATGAAAGAGGAACATTCTGACAATATAGCACAAACTAGAACATGAAGAAAGAGAGACATTCCTAAATACCTTATAGCCTCCTACTTATAAGTGTGGTGCACTACACACCCATAATCAAGGTGCTACTTGACGCGATTTTGCAGATATCCTCGGACCATATGCTCTGATATCAAGTTTGTCATGACCCAAACAAAGGTTTGGCTATGACGGACATCCCAAACTATAAAGGCCCAAATGTCCTACTCTATCTGGTAGTCATGCACAACATTCATATAATAAGAGAAGATGCGTAAATACAATCTGATATGGAAATATAGTCATACTCTGAATTCAGTTTAACAATAAGGAATGAAATCCGAAATCAACTAAACAACATCTAGAACAATCTGTAAAATCTCTACTACATGATCAAATGACAACTGTCTGAAAACTGGGAAAAGGCCCTTAGTAGACCAAAATAAAAGGAATAACATAATCTGATATAATAGGCCTTCTAAAATAAAGAAGGCTCACCACTGCACTGATCACTTCACTCTGGATACTCTACTGCTTAGCCGGACCCCTAGATTGAGCCTCCAAACCTGGGAGATAGGGGGTCAATACAGATGTACTGGTATGCAGAGCGAATCCAAAATAATAATTTATATTCAACATATATGAGAGCAATTTGAAATAGTTCATAAATATATCATATGGTAAAAATCACATGGACATTTTTAAAAGACTTTGTAAAATTATCTGAACTCTGTAACACTCTTTGTTTTACTTTTGCGCTAGGTGGTATACCCTATAATTTCACAGCTTTCACCGACTACCTTATCTCGATTGCCGCCAAGATAGGAGTACTAGTAAGGGAAGAGCACACAAGATCACACAGCAGGGTGCCACAACCCCAATCAAGTCATTATATCATGGTTGGGCTCAAGATCACGAAGCAGGGCTCTAAACCATAAGTCCCAATTTGGGATGACAAAGTACTAGGTACACAAGATCACATAGCAGGGTACCAAGTTCCCGTGTCGTCAAATCACGATTTTCAGCATAGAGTTATTTGACTCGGGCTTTCTTCAGATGACCACCTAACTCACATCAACCCAGTTTTTAACTCTTTAAAATATAGATTCTCTGAAATCAAACTCTAACTCTGTCATGGCATACATTTATATGGTATCGTCATACCATTAACTTGCAAGTCACATTCTCTGAGCCATTTAGCAACTTATATCTCTGTTCTCAAAACATGGAATTTAGGACCACCATATCAATAATTCTTTTCAAGAAACTCATTTTTTAAAACTCATGTAAACATATGCAAGGAAACTCTCTTTGTCAATATTTCAAGAATTCAAAGTGGTCATGTCAAAGGTCTCAATTACATGCATTTCTTTCTCTTTAACACAAGAACATCATAGTAACATCAAGAAACACCCTCTCATTATTTTTAAATCATGTTTCAATTGCTATGACATTATGAAAACTACTTTCAAATCACAAGGCATGCATTTCAACTCTTTTCCGACAAAATCATAATCTTTAATTCAACATATGAGAGGGGTTTCATAATATGTGCTCTCAAACAATCTTCAATCTCAATTTTCATACATATAAATATACTTGTAAATCAATTCAAGGGGGAAAGACCTAAATTCCAAATTAACAATATCATAAAAACATTTATAATGCATAATTAAAATATAGATTCCAAAAACTCCTTTAAAATTCATGCTTGATAATCTTTAAATCATGATCTAGTGTTTACAAGCCTATGTAGTTTTTAGGATAAACCCCACATACCCCAAATTAGGAATTTGATAGATGCTTTTTGAAGCCTACGGTTTGGAGATTCCGAATCTTCAATCAATTTCTAAAATCCACGGTTGAATATTGAGGGATCTTGATTCTTAGGTTGAGACCTAAGTGTTTAGTTCTTGAGGGAGTTGGAGAAAATGACCATATTTTGATCAATTGGGGGCTTAATCACGTGTTTATGGCTGAATAATTGTGGAAAAAGGACTAAAATACCCCTAAGGAAACAAAGAAAGTCGCAACAGTCCCTCAGTTGACAGGCTTATATTCTAAAGTAAATTGGGCATAACTTTGTCCTTCGAGATTGGATTTGGATGAAATTAGTTGCATTAGAAAGAAAACTCAATGATGTTTCATTTGATATATAGCAGCCCTCCCAGTTCATTATATATAGAAAGTTATGGTCGACGAAAGTTGACCCCAGTTGAAGTGTCCACTAAAACAAAATCGATAGAATTGTTTTTAACTCGTCTTAGAGTTAGGGGATTCTTTTGACCTCAATTCATACTCAAAGGTTTTCCCACACTATAGGAGTGATCACCACACATACATTAACAAGGAATAATTTAGTTCGGGTCTATACGTGTAAGAATAAAGTTCTAAATTTTAGCCCGAAAGTACGGGGTGTCACAAATTACTTCTTATTCACAAGCGAAAAAGATTTCATTAAAAATGTCCTGCTTTCTTTTGGATTAGGTATTGATTGTCCTACTTTCTCATCCCATTTCTAGACTTTGAGATTCATACTACATTTTATATGGACTAGAAATCACAAAATCAGCAGTTCCATGTTCAGTTAAACATCTAAGAATGAAAACTAATTGACAGCTCCGTCATGTTACATGATTGAAAGTAAATGCCTTTTAAGTGCAAATTCTTAGTGTCTCATAGTTCTAAGAATATAAACAATTGGAGAAGACATGAAGGACATAACAACATCTTTCAGGGAAAAGACAATAATATCAGTAGATTTTGACACCACCCCCACCCAGTTAATAGGTAGATATAATTGAGAAATCATTACATTTGCTTTTGTAAGTTGATAATGATATAATTAAATATATTCGACAGTACCCAATAATATGCAAAGTTCTGGAAAAAAAGTGACATGTTTTTTTTTATAACTGTGATGTCCGGGCCAGCTTGCCCATACCTTCAATAATTCCACGGGATACCTACCACCTCTCACCAGCAAAAGGTACCAGGTAACTCTGTCCACCAAGGCTAGAATAGATGGGAAGCAATCACCTAGTGTTTGTCTCGGTTGGGAGAAGAACCTGAACCTCACGGTGCTCAACCCAACTTCATTGAACCACTAGGTCATACCCTTGGGTGCAAACTCACAAGTTGTACATTCTTTCTTTCATCAGAGAACAAAAATTCCTGCAGTAGCAACAAGCTTTGTCATTAAACAGTTAAGCTACCTCTCCCTATGCAATACCCTAAGACCTAGAGAACGACTCTAATACCAAAAAACATATATCCATTGCTTGATCCTTGTGTAATAGGTTTTCATTCAAGTCCTTTCTTGCGCTTGGATTCATGAATCAGGAAACAATGTGAAGTCACCCTATTCTGTTGTCTATGTAGTTGTTGATGGAACAACACTGACTTTAACAATATTTTGGTTAACTCATCTGCATGAACTCCATGTCTACATTGCTTAAACAAATGAAAAGGAAAGAAAGAAATCAATCTCATGAACTCCATGAAGTTTCCGCATATCCGGCACGGATGAGGTGACCTTTTAAAATATTTCCTTCGATTAATTCTGTCAGAACCCATACCAACATTAGCATCCCTCGTACAAGAAATTATATGCAATGGTAGCTCAAAGCAAGTGGTGTCTAAGTAATTTTACAAGATCACAGAAATAGTTACCATCAAATTTAGCAGGCAAATAAACATCCGTTGCTGGATTCCACATTTTAGTATCAATCCCATTTAAAATGCCAGAAAATACCTGAATGATAACATAACTAGTGTAAAACAGCTTTATTAGGAAACAGATACAAAAAATAGTTAAAAAACAAAGTATAAGAGAAATTAATAGTAGTTGACATAATACAAATATGCCACATGCTAAATTCTTCAGAGATTCATAAAGAAGCTGAAGCGTGATTAATGAAATAGAACTTAATGTAACAAGAAAATATCACTAAAGGAAAGTGTTGAAGACATTACTTATCACGGTTTCTCATCAAAGCACTCGAAAGCCATCCAGAACAGAGTGTCTCCTTGAGATAGGTTGGTGAAACTGTACTCAAATTAAGAAGAGAAATTAAAGAAAGAAGATAGTTTTCTGTTTTGATGACATAACAAATGAAAATAGTTCTTGTATTTAGTTGCAGGAGAAATGCAATTTCAATAGCTGTTCTCAGGATAGCCTCTAGCAGATTTATGAGTGGAAACTTCAGAATTTTTTCCAAGAGCGAGCCTTGAAACTAGACATAAGGAAGAAAAAACGTTAGCACGAGCAAATTGTATTTATCAGGTACAGCTCACCTTTTCTTTCATTTCCTTTAAATTCAGTGGTTTTGAACTTGATTGTCCATAAGAAAACAGTATCTGTTAATAAACTAAGAAAAAGCCTCGATTGTTCGATAATATATCTAGTTAATTCTGTTATTCTGCACGGCTTTAATACAGTGCAAATGACTGGGAAAGGACATACGTCACAATACTTGTATCAGTTATTCAGTCCAATAAAACCCGTAGTTTTTACTCTTGGTGAGGCATTATATCTACTTTATAACCGTCTGAAACACCCATATATCTCCAAGTTACAAAAGATAGTCCCAATTCTCTCTAAAACGCCTTCTTTAGAGTGTGAGTCAGCTTAGTTTGCAAAACACACGGTGTCTTTCCTAAAGTGAATCAAGAATAGGGAAACACTTTAGTTTGAAGTTACAACTATAACATACCCAGTGTATTCACGCAAAGTGGGGTCTAGGGAGGGTAAAGTGTAGGCAGTCCAACTTACGTTTGAAGTTGATTACTCTAAATTGTATTAATTCTATTTGATAGCTATTCCTGTGGCACCTGGTATCTGTTGTAGAAACAGATCAGAATATTTTCCATCTTTCAAGCCTTTGGTGCTAACATTTGTAATCAGTGTAGTGCTTTGTAAAATATCTTTTCCACATCCTTCTCATCTTTGATATCTTTCCAAGGTATCCAGCATGTAGCAGCTTCTTATGTCTTTCCATGACCTGCTTTCTGGCTAGCTTCCTCATGGCAAGTGCTACATCTTGCTAACATCATCTAGGTATCCTGCATCTAGAATGTTCGCATATTTCTTAACATAATGTAGTCGTTAAACAAAAGAATAAACTTTGAACAAAACAGGTTGCAAATACCTTATTCATATTCATGTTCCCTTCTTTTTAGGTTGATTTCCCACTTCACATTTCATAATAAATTGGAAGACTTCCTTTGTCTTGCAGCAGAAGAACTCATTTGATTCCATATCCAGATCAAACTCAACTTCAACTTTCTTAATCTGTATTTTGTTTTACAAGCTTTGCAGAATCTCACCCTTGGACATGGCAAACTCCAAGGCAAGGCTATGTTTCTTTAGGCATTCTCGTCTTCAAAATCTTACAAATGCTATGATACCACTACGAACAGATACTTTATCATAGTCGATGTAGTTTTTTTCTGGGGACTTATCCTTATTTCTTACTCGTTGTATTCTATATTTAGATCAAACTTAAGTTACTAGGACCCGGGTGCGGGTGCCCAATACGGGTGCGGATATAGAGGCCGGATTCTTCATGATCTAAATTTTAAGATTCGGGGATATGGATCCATACGGGTACGAGGATTTGGCTAAACATACAGTTATAAAATCTAAATTACGTGAAAAGCTTGAGGAGAAAATGTTGATCAAGAGGAGTATCTTGGAAGGTGATCAAGGAAAAAAGTGACAGAAATTTTTATATACAAGGTATTTGATTTTCTTCAATTCCACTTTAGCCTTTGATTTTATTGAAATGTGATATTATTATTAGATAGTGTAGGTATGAGAATATCCCTATAATTGGATGGTATAGATATGGGAATATCCCCAAATCCCTATAATTAGGCAATTAAAAAACTGTGTAATATTCTTATTAGGTTCCTTTCATATTTAAATTCTCTGTAACACTATCTAATCTCACTAGCTTGAGGAAATAATGAAGACGCTAATTCTCAATCTCTCTTCTCTTCTCCTTCTAATTTCTCATGGTATCAAAGCCCTCCTTTCTCTAATTCCTTTTTTTTCTCAAAAAAAAAAAGGAAAAAAAAACAGATTCCACAAAACAGAATTGAAGAAAGAGAAAAAAATCTGCTGAGTTTTGTTCTATTACTACTAGTTTCTATATTTTTTTGTTGATAAATCGTGCCTCCATGCAATAATGGCCGTGCTAGATACACAATATATATGGATCATGATGGAGATGGTAATTTTTCCACACCTGATTTCAGGGATGGATTATATAAAAATCACTTTAACTACATCAAACTATATTAACTACCTTCAGTACAGAGCATCAAGGCAACAGTCATCAACTTCATCAGCTGCTTGCAGAATGTAACCTGATAACTGCTTTACTTATGTCCCATAGTCTTCATCCCAGGAATAATGAATTCTTGATTCTAGTACTTCTGACCATATTTCTGGTAAGAAAAATACTCTCTACTTTTACTACCCCATTTTTCCTCTCTACAATTACTTTGGCTACTAAATCAAAGAATCTTGTAAAAAAAAATAGGTATAGCTCACTCTCTGTCTTTCATATCTTTAAAATCAGTTCTTTTTGCACCTGGATTATACCTGCTATCCACCCAACAGCCGCATGTTGCTTTCACCTCCACTACTTCCTATAAATTGCTCCATAATTAACTAGGTCATTCGAGCCTCTTGAAACTACAAAGATGGTTCCCAGGTTATCTAGTTTATCTTTGTTAGAATGTGAGTCGTATCAGCTTGAGAAACACACTCATTTTTCTTTCCAAAGCGTGTCGGTAATAGGGTCACCTTTATGTTTGAAATTGCTCATTCAGAGACAAATAGGGTCCAAGTTATGTCGATTCTTCCTTAGGCTTTCATTATATGTAACATCCATTAATGAAGATTCTCGATACATGTCGTTAATCTTAATGAAAACAGATCTAAGAAATTCTCTATCTTTTAGATATTTTGTACTGAAATTTGCAATCAATTTGGTATTTCCATTAAGGTTAATCAGTGATAATGCCCGAGAATATTTCTCCACCTCTCTCTCACTCCCCCCTCCCCTTTTTTTTATGTTTGTGAGAAATAATGGAGAAAAATATTATTGAATTGTGTGTATACATAATTACATTGAGGCCTTATTTATAGATACTATAGTACAATCCTTTTCCAAGTAAGATTTTTATATACTATTTCTATTTCTACTCATATTCCAACACTCCTCCTCAAGCTGGTGCATACAAATTATATGTACCTAGCTTGTTACAAATGTAATTAATACGAGGACCTGAGGGACTTGGTGAAGATATCTGCAAGTTAATCACTTGACTTCACAAATTTTTTAACAATATCTCCTGATAGTATCTTTTCTCTGACAAAGTGACAATCAATCTCTATGTTTAGTCCTCTCATGAAACACTAGATTTGATGCGATATGAAGGGTTGCTTGATTATCATACACAAGTTCATCTTATCGGTTTCTCCAAATTTTAGTTCTCTCAATAATTGTTTGATCCAAAATAGCTCACAAGTTGCTAGAGCCATTGCTCGATTTTCTACTTTCGCACTAGATCAAGAAGCCACACTCTGTTTCTTACACTTCCAAGACACCAAATTACCTCCTACTAAAACACAATATTCGGAGGTAGAACATCTATCAGAGGGTGATCCTGCCTGATCAGCATCTGTGTATCCAATGATATGCTCGTGACCTCGATCCTCAAAGAGTAGTCCTTTACCTAGAGCTGACTTTATATATCGTGAAGTACAAACAACTGCATCCCAATGATTATCACAAGGAAAATTCATAAACTGACTTACAACACTCACAGAAAAGGATATGTCAGATCTAGTCACGGTAAGATGATTCAACTTTACAACCAACTGCCTATACTTTTTAGGATCACTGAGTGGCTCCCCCTGTTCTAGCAGAAGTTTAGCATTTGGATCCATAGGAGTGTCAATGGGTCTATATCCCGTCATTCCTGTCTTCTCAAGAATGTCTAAGGAATAATTCCATTGAGAAATAACAATACCTGATCTGGACTGAGCAACCACAATACCTAGAAAATATTTTAGTCTGTCGAGGTCTTTAGTTTGGAAATACTGAAAGAGATGTTGCTTCAATTTAGTGATATCATCTTCATCATTACCAGTGATAATAATATCATCAACATAAACCACTAAATAAATACACATATTTGGTTGAGAATGTCGATAAAACACTGAGTGATCAGCTCCACTATGAATCATGCCAAACTACTGAATTACTGTGCTAAATTTTCCAAACCAAGTTTGAAGGGACTATTTTTAGACCATAGAGTGACCTGTCCAATCGACATACAAGGCTACTAGACTCCCTCTGAGCAAACAAAACTAGGTGGTTGCTCCGTATAGACTTCTTCCTCAAGATCACCACACAGAAAAATATTCTTAAAATCCAACTGATAAAGAGGTCAATGAAGAATGGCAACAATGGATAGAAAAAAGACGGACAGATGTTATTTTAGCCACTGGAGAGAAAATGTCACTATAATCAAGCCCAAATATTTGCGTGTATCATTTGGCAATAAGGCGAGCCTTAAGTCAAAGTTGGTCTGGACCAACTTTGACTACATAAACCCAACGGCAACCAACATTAGATTTACCTGTAGGAAGAGAAACAAGCTCCCAAGTACCACTCGCATATAAAGCAGACATCTCATTAATCATAGCCTGCTTCCATCCTGAATGAGAAAGTGTTTCACCTATAGTCTTAAGGATACAAATAGAGGAGAAAGATGATACAAAAGCATAATTGGGTGATGATAAATAATGATAAATAAAGAAAGTATAATATGGATTAGCATTACAAGTGGAACACATACCTTTTTGAAGTACAACTGATTGTCAAGGAGAAGGCAAGTCTACAGTAGGAGCAGCGTCTGACGCATGACACAAATCATCTGGGACTAATGGTGGACACACACAATGATGATAAGTCAAAAGTGGTAGCACTACAACTGGAGATATAGAAGCAACCGTTGATTCCCTAAAGGTTGGTTCAGGTAAGTCTGGAGATACGGGTAAGACCAAGGATGGTGCGGGTAAAACTAAAGATACGGGTAAAACCTCAAAGATATCAGAATGATTAGAAGATGTATAGTAAGGTCGAGATTCAAAAAAGGTGACATCATTGGATATATAGTAGCAATGAAGATCTGGTGAATAATAACGATACCCTTTTTTAACTCAAAAGTAACCAAGGAAGACACAGTTGAGAGAACGAGAGGCTAATTTATCTTTTCCAGGGGCTAAGTTATGAACAAAGCATGTGCTCTCAAAGACACGAGAAGGGATAGAGTAGAGATATGATTGTGGAAACAATTTAGAATGGGAAACCTGATTCTGAATGGAAGATAATGGCATTCTATTAATTAGATAACAAGATGCGAGGACTGCATTGCCCCAAAAATGCAGTGGAACATAGGATTCAATGAGAAGAGTGCGAGCAGTCGCAGGAAGATGTCTGTTTTTCCTTTCTACTATACCGTTCTGCTAAGAGGTTATAAATAAGATATCTGGTGATGATTCCTTGATGAGTCATAAACTCCTGAAACTGAGAAATAAGTATTCTAAGGCATTATCACTACGAAAAGTATGAATAGACACCAAATTGAGTTTGTATTTCAGTACAAAAACTTTTGAATAGTAAAAGGATCTCAGTACGATTTTTCATTAAGAAAACCCAAGTACATCTTGAAAATCATCAACAAAACTAACAAAATAATGAAAACCTTAGGGTGAATTGACTCTACTAGGACCCCAAACATCAGAATGAACTAATAAGAAAATAGACTCTGAACGACTCTCAAAACTACATGAAAAAGTAGCACGGGTATGTTTCCCAAGTTGACATGACTCACAATTAATGTGGATAAACTAGAAAAACTAGGCACTATCTTTTGTAGCTTGGATAGACTCGAATGTCCCAAACATTTGTGAATTAGGTCTGGAAGGTCTGTAAAAAAACATGCTGTGAAGGAATTTGAATAGGTAAGATAGTAAAGGCCTTGTGATTCATGTCATGTGCCAATCATCTACCCCGTACTGCAGTCCTTCATTAGACAATAATCATCAAAAAAAGTTATCCTACAACTAAGAAAATGTGTCAAATGACTAATAGAAGCAAGATTAAAAGGACAATCAGGGACATAAAGAACAGAGTCAAGAGTGACAGAATATAAGGGTTTGGCTTGTCCAACTCCTTTTGGTTTTTTTTCGCATCCCATTGGCTAAAGTAATAGAAGGAAGAGATTGTGAATAAATAATATCAGACAGAAGTGATATGTTACCAAAAATATGATCAAAAGCACTTGATTCCATGACCCATGATCCAAAAGTACTAAAATATGAAACACAAGCAAAAGAATTACCGGCAATAGAAGTATCAGGCTGGGAAACTGAGGTTACTTGTAGAGATATATGCTTACTTACTCGGTACCGAAGGAACTCATCATATTCTGTCTGGGCAATATGAGCATTATTGGATAGTCGATTAGGCTGTAGAGATGTCTTTGTACTTGCTTGATTTTGAACGAACTCATTATATTTTCTTACAGTAATAGGATCATAACTGGATGGTGCACCATGTAAAATATGATATATATCCTGAGTGTGTCTAACTTTATGACAATAACTACACTTTGATTGAAATTTTCTAGAATGACCTCTTCCTCGTCGATTCTTCATAGGTTGATATGTTCATATTTATATGGTTTGAGATGCAAGAATGGAGGATTCAATGGTGGGTGATGAAATTACTTTGTGACTAGGAGGCACGACAAGATGAAGCAGATGAGAGAATAACTCATTAATTGTAAGAACCATAAGAATAGCTAAAATCTGATCACAAACTGAACAATGGTCAGTAGAAAGTCCAGCAAGTGTAAGAACTAAAAATAGCATTTGCCTGTTCTCTTTTTGTTTTTCACATCCGCAGTGATGGGCATCAATGTATCAAATTCTTCCCTGCCTGCTTGTACTTGTCCCAAGTCAGTGGATATATTGGATTTCTGTTTCTGCAAGTTGGTCATTCGAGATATCGCATCATAAAAATGAGATATGTCATTAGTGTATAAAGCACGAGACTTTTCCCAAACTCGATAACATGTCTGGAATGAGCAAAATAAGGGCATTAACTTAGAATCAATAGATCGCCTTAAGAGACTACATAATTGAGCGTCAACTTTCTCCCATTGTTCTTTGGCTTTCGCATCTTCCGCACTAGATTTTTCCTTTTCATCTACCACACTAGCCTTAATATTTAGGTGATCTTGGACACCTTGACCTTTGTACCACAACTCAATCGAGGAAGCCCAGGCTAAATGATTTGAACTTTCCATTAATGGTTTGGAACTGATCATAGGGCTTGAACTTCCGATAGTAGTTTTGGGGAAAAAAACATCATACCCAAAATACATCTTAGGAATTTTGACTTGAAAACACCAAGACACAGAATCTAGATGTATAATATTTCTAAAAATTCACCAAAAAGAACAAAGTCGCCAGAATTAGGGTTCGGCAAAAACCTAATTATGACGACCAGAATTTGTGAAACTTGGCTGAAACTGAAAAACAAAAGTTGGTCAGAGGTCGGAGTAACTGGGCGACCCAAGCAGAAAAGAAAAAGCCAAGAAAGTCGATCGGACAATAGCTCACGTGCCGGTGCGTAACAGATATCACCAAAATTTCTGCAGGCATGTGGGAGCGCATGGTTAGTGACTTCCGGTTATTTTGGTCGGGTTTTGTTGCCTGAGCTTTCCAATCCTCTTGGTGGTGGTGTATTTTGCACACAACCCATAAAACAAATAATGACACAAATCAGTCAAGGAAATTGGCATGGTGACTTTTTTTTGAAGTTTCTCACCAATGCTCTTATACCAGGAGAGTAACCTCTCACTAATGCTCTTATACTATGTGAGAAATAATAAAGAAAAATATTATTGAATTTTTTGTTTACACAATTACATCAAGACCCTATTTATAGACACTATAGTATAATCCTTTTCTAAGTAGGATTTTTATATACTATTTCTACTTCTACTCATATTCTAATAATGTCATCTCATTAAATATTGCACTTGTCTTTTTGTGCACATACTCCTCAACATAATGAAGTTGTTGAGCGTAAAAACAGACATCTAACTGAAATAGCTCAAACCTTGCTCATTCACATTCATGTCCCTTTACATTTTGGGGGTAATGTCGTTTTTATTGCATGTTTTTTCATCAATAGTATGTCTTGCTCTATTTTGTAGTGCAAGAGTCCATACTTAATCCCCTATCCGGTGCCTATCTGCTTTCCTCCACGTGTGTTTGGTTGCACCTAATTTGCTCATAACCTTACCTCTAGAAAAGACAAACTTCAATACAAGGTAGTTAAATGTGTCTTCCTCTGGTATTCTAATCTCCAGAAAGGTTACAAATGCTTTGACCTCTCCATTAATAAGTACTTGATATCTTCCGAGGTCACCTTTTTCAAGTCTACTCCGTATTTTTCTCCTAATATAAAAAATTGAAAGAAACATATCAACAGTCCTTCCAGCTCCAGCTATCCACCCCCAGCTTCATCTAGGTTCTAGCCAAAATGATTTTTCTAACTTTTTCAGGCTAATTCTTACTTGTTTAAATTTTAATTATTTCTTTAATTATATAAATTGTCATTTCATTCATACTTTCTCCACTACAAGGAAATTGACACTTTCACATACATTGTACACATAGGTTGTGCATTGCATTTTCCCAAAATTCTTTTGAACAACTTAGTTAGAAAACCAGCGTATACTTGTGGTGAGTGGATATACTCATAAGTGAATGTCATAATATGTTGTAACTTACATTGAGGCTCTATTTATAGACACTATATTCCATCTTTTTCCTAATAGAATACTACATTACAATCCCTTTCCAAGTAGGATTCTATATGATATTCCTATTCCTACTCATATTCAAACACTCCCCCTAAAGCTGGTGCATAGAAGACATGTGTACCAAGATTGTTATGGATGTAATTAATATGAGGATCAATGAGGAACTCGGAGAAGATATTTGCAAGAAAATTGATAAGGACTACTTTGGACGTCTGGAAGACCTCAACTGAAATGGAGCAAACTGAAAAAGTGATCCAAAAAGTGGTAAACATTACCGAAAAGTCGGAAAGTCGATTTGTCGCTGGAAAATTGCCAAAAATTAGTATAAAATAATGGGGTGGATGAAATAAAGGCTTATGTTTCATGTTCTACGTGATAAGAATGTGTCATTGAGACTTAAAAGTTGGTATTGTAAAGTGGTTGTTAGCTCGATGCACGAGATTGAGTGTTGGTCAATCAAAAACTCTCAAATTCAGTAGATGAAGGTAGCATAAATGAGGATGCATAGATGAAAGTGAGGAAATACTATAAGGGATAAGATTAGGAATGAGGATATACAGGGCAAGGTGGGTTGGCCTCACACTCAATTGCATAGTTTGATTTAGCATAGTTCAAAGCACTAAACTAGAGCCTTATGTCACGAATGAACTGTTTTGTTTTCAAATTAACTACGGAAAATGATGAGGATTCTTATTTCTAAAATGAAATCTTTGTTTGAAAAAATATAGTTTTATTGGCTCGAATTCCTTAGATAATCAATCAAGTTTCAAGGATAAGATGCGGAAAATGAGGTTGAGATGTTTTGGGCAAGTGAAGAGAAGAAACACAGGTGCCCTAGTGAAACCAGTAAGGAGAGGTTGGCAGTTATAGATCTAAGGAGAGGTAGAGGTAGACTGGTGAAGAATCGGGGAGAGATAATTAGACATAACATAACACATCTTCAGCTCACCGAATACATAACCCTAGATAGGAGAGTGAGGTTAAGGATTAGGGTAGACAGTTAGTAAATAGTCGAGTGATCTCTCTCTTTTCAATGGAAAAGCATGGGTCTAGCCTATATTGCACATATTTGCTCTTTTACCAGTATTATCAATATCTTATTTTATAATTATGGTGTCTAGGCTAGCTAGCGTGCACCTCGACTAATTCCAAGGGATACCTGTCACCTCCCACCAGCAACAGGTACCAGGTAACTCTGTCTACTAAGGCTAGACCATATGGGGATAAATCACCTAGTATTTTGTCTCTACTTGGAATTGAACCTGAGACCTCATGGTGCTCAACCCACCTCATTGACCACTAGGCCACGCCCTTGGGTTACCAATATTATCACTATCATGCAAGTGTTATCTTATTTGTCAATTCTATTACTATTGTTATTTCTTATACTTTGGCCATCCTTTCTAGCTTGATGTTAGTATCTCTGTCTTCAATATTTTCATCATAATCTTTTTTACTCTCCAGTCTTCTACAAAATCATTTTTCTTAAGTTGAGGATCTATTGGAAACAACCTCTCTACCACACAAAGATGGGGAAAGGTTTGCATACAATCTACCTTTGCCGGACCCTACTAGTGGTACTACATTATGTATATTATTGTTGTAAATTGTGACCACTGGCAACTGGAGAAAATTATTTTCACACCAAGTAAGAGCAAGTCATGTAGGCAAATTAGGTAGCTACACTAGATTTGGCTAACTTACACTATAGCATTGCTGTATATGTTTCCCCCTTTCAACAAACTCAACCTCTCTGGATTATGGCCAATTGGGCTATCATCTATAGCCTGCCACATTCAGAACAAAAGAAACTTTTTTAGGGAACAGTACTTTAATGGTAAGAGAAACACAAAAAGTGGTTCGTAGGAGGTGGGAAGTGGCAGGTATCACGTGGAATTAGTCAAAATATGTGCAAGATGGCCCCTATACCATGGATATCGGAAAAAAAAAGTGGCTGAAAGACTAGAACACATTCAGAACGAGTAACCGCTACACAGAAGCTCTGGATTCCTGATAATATCTTAACAGGAAAAACAATGTAGGTTGTACAAATTATAGCAACCAAACCTAAAGTAAATGAAGATACCTTGTCTTCAGTTGGATAGGCACATCCATCAAGACCAAACTTACTGAGTTGCTCTTGTCTATCAAATAAATTAGAGGAAGCCCATGGAAAGAACTTGGTAAATCTAAAAGACATATTTGCATAAAATGCAGCTACCAACTATTAGCTTCACATCCTTCGATTTTCAGCTCAGCAGCAGATTGAATCATGGCTTTAAAAACCGGGGAAAAAAGACTACAAGATTTTACTCCATTACACAGTAAAGTTCAAAGTGTTATAAAGCAATGAACTGGAGGAAAAAAAATAGAGAAGGATATGTATGCTTGATAGATCAAATCTCTGCAGCTTTTGATAGAGAAGAATCTTATTAGACTCTTATATTAAAATTGTTGTCCACCTTGTATCCTCCTAACTTGTTGTATTGTCGAGTTCTTTTGGCAAGAGATTTTGTACATAGATAGTTGTTTCATATAACCCCCCTCCCTCTTCGGACTTATAATAGAGAGATGCATATTTGATATTAAGGCAATCTCACAAATGCAACCTTATAAAAAAAAGATGGGGCGTTGCCATAATCTAATCTTTAAACTTGACTTCATCCTTCGACGGTAAAGTGGGCCTTAAGTTAGCTGCACAACCTTAAGGTGTATACCTAGGGATAACCAATTGTAGAGTAATCAATCAACAATGATGTAAACTCATAATCCCCACATGGAATATAGATAAACACTTCTGTCACCATTGTTGATCTACACCAAGGACCAGCTAATGCGTTACTAGTAGACCTAGGAATAATTACAAAAAACCATTGAGAAAACAAATGTACTGGTGTGCAGATAAGGAATTTACACATGGGATGATAATTTTGTGTGAAGCAAAGACCTTTTCTACAAAAATAGGAGATCATCTATTTGAGGCATGATCGAGGTTCCAAAGGGAGGTGATTAAGTTATTTACTGTGTATCAATAGATCTATCATTGATAACTGGAATAAGAATTTCACTCGGCAATCCAAAGTGTCAGGCTTAGGGATGAATAATATAAAAGATGCCCATGAATGTCTTCTAACTCTTTACACTAAGTTGTCTACAGTCATCACTCATTCTCAATCAAGCGCATACTTATCCTATGTACTAAACTTGTTACATATGTAACTAGTTCGCGAACTTGTAAAGGATTTGGTGGATATGTCAACAATTTGATCATTTGACTTCACATATATTTTTATAATGTCTCTTAAGAATTACCTGATCCTCTCATAAAGCATAGGATTAAATTCACTATTGTTAAAAAATATAGTGGAAATGATGATGCTTAGATGGATGTATGGTACATTGAGAGCTAAGATTAGGAACAAAGATATACGGGCTAAGGTGAGAGTGGTCTCATTGGTGGATAAGATGCAGGAAGTGTGGCTAAGATGGTTTGGCATGTAAAGAAGAGCACAGATGCCCCACTAAATATGTGCGGAAGGCTGACAGAGATAAGCATAAGGAGAGGTAATGGTAAATTGAATAAGAATTGGGGAGAGCTGGACGAATCTACAGTAGCGGATGGTTGTTCCCGGGAACCCACACCCACTACAATAGGCCATGTAATTATATTGAAAGTATAATAAAGCTATAATTATTGCCTGATGGGAACCCATAACTAAATGAACTGTTGGTTCAATGGCAAGGAAATGACCCTTGAAGTTCTTTTGACCAGTAACTTTTAATAAAAATTCAAATTCAGCTATTTAATTGTAAAACTTGAGTGTTGCTCATTTTTTCCTTTATTTTTTAAGAAACAAACATAAATAACTAAGTCAAAAAAAAATAAAAATCAAATAGTAAATATACTTCTACCAATGTTGTTGGTGGGAGGTGGCAGGTATTCGTAGAATTAGTCAGGTGCGCATAAGTTGGCTCAGATACCATGGTCAGTAAAAAAAATATATACTTCCACCAATATCTCAATATTTCAAATCAAACTTGAAATAAACCAAGTGAGAAACAAGAAAACCTTGGGGTTAAAAAATGATTTGGTTCTTCTTCCTCTTTCAATTCACCAGTCCACGCCATGCCCATTTAGGTTCTTTCCCCACGTTCTTTTTTCCTTTTATTTGATTTTTTTATATTTGTATTACTTTTTATCTTCATATAATTTTCTCTTATATTATTCGTAGAGTTGTAGATAGCAATTTTTCCACTTGATTTGTTGCCTGTTAATTAATTAAATTATTAAAGGCAGTTAATTTCTCAATCGTAAAAACCAAAATAGACAACATTCTTTTGGTCATGACCCTTTGTTTAAGTTTTACGGACTTATATAAATGTTGTCAATTCTTTGCCTTGTGCTTTTGACATATTAGCAGCTAAGCATGGAAAAGCACTGGTGCAATATTGCCGGAGGATAATTTTGACATATTAGCAGCTAAGCATGGAAAAGCACTGGTGCAACATTGCCGGAGGATAATAAAATTGGATGTTTATTTCATGGAATTTACATTGCACCAGTGCTTTTCCATGCTTAGCTGCTAGTGCAATTTACATATCCATTCATTTGATAATTTTCAAGAGCTCTGGCAATTGCACGGATTAACATACTACAGAAAGCATATGATTTTCTTCAAGATATGTTGAAAGCATGGTAAGGAAAGAAAACACAATAAATTACATCCATATTGCTAAGGAAGTAATTATACTCAATCTGTCTTTCAATCTTGTTTGTGGTTTCGATCAGGTCAATAGTAGAGGACCTAATCAGAAGTACAAACAAGAAGGCATGGGATACAATTTAAAATTTAAAAATTATCATCTTGGCTTGATTCCTTATTTTAACTTTACCTGTTCTTGGCGCAAGTTTTCTTAAATTACTGTACATCATTTCAACCCTTGGTGTCTGCAAAGCTTCTTTCTTGGTGTTCTGTTATTTTCTATGTAGGTGATCATTTCGACCACACTAACTAGGCCCAGTTTCCTAGCAAAGTATCTACCTGCAACATCTTTCTTTGAGAGAGACGACAGACGGATTTTCATTACTGGATACACTTTTATATTTTCACTTGATTCAGATTTCTCATGTTTTAAGTCAATTTCATCGGCCAGATTCACTAGAAGTTCCTTGCTTGCACACCCTATGTTTCCTCTTTAATTAACTCTCAGATGATATAGTCTTTCATCAACTCCCTTTTCCTTCGCAGGTATTCTACTCTGGTTCCTTCTGGCATATAATCATCTTCTTGAAGAACCCATCCATATAAATTTTGGCTAGGAGAATTTATATTGGTTTTCCATTCTTATTCTTGTTTGCTATGGTGGGAGGCTTCAGAGGCCTTCTCAGAGTCCAATGCACCTTTATAGCCCAATCGCTTTGGGATCTCTGCAATGACACCAAATATTGATCCCTTCTCAAAACTTGACACGCATAAACATGAGCAACAACCGTCATTAATTCGTAACAGGGTATCGGCACCATTTTCATGGCTCCACGGCCTTATTAATTCGAACCTATCAAACTTAACTGTACAATACAGGATCTTGTTTGAATGATCAATGCCTAATCGGTAAAAAACTACACTCACAAAATCACTGTACTTTATGTGTGTTGTCCCTATGACCTTATTAGTAACACATAACTCTCATACATGAAAGTGGATTCATCCATCTGCACGCACCTTATTATTTCTAGCCCATCTATGGCTTAATTTGAATATACAGATGACTGACTAACTTGTTGCAACAGATGACACATCTGTTAAAATTATCAAACAATTATAAACATCTATTACGACAAATAATCAATCTGTTGCAACATATGACTTATCTATTGGAAATAATCAAACAGATATATACATCTATTACAACAGATTGTCAATATGTTGTAAATTATCAAATAGGTAGAATATATTATGAAATAGATTACCCATCTGTTAGATTTATTTTAAAGTAATTTTCTTTTCTTTTCAAAAATTTTAAAGTAATTTTCTTTTCTTTTCAAAATACAATAAATATAAAATGTTGTATTTAGATTCATTTTTTTAATTTACATATTCAAAAAGCCATCAGTTTTATTTAATTAAGGGATGTAATTATTAAAAAAGGGGTGAACAGTCGTGGCTTTTTGACTAACCCATTCAAATTTAATATTTTATAAATAGGTCTCTCTTTACTCGTTCAGTCTACTCCACTTCTTGATATATCTGATCCGGATTTAGACAAGGTGATTCTGCACAACTCCTTGCGGGAACTTGAAAGGCAGATTTATAAACTACGGTGGGTGTTGGGCAACATGAGAGCAAGGCTGAGGAGGGCCCTACAGCTGCAGGATGTCGATTGGCCGGTTGAAAATAATATTAATAATAATATTAATAATACTAATAATAATGATAATAATAATAATAATAGTAATGATAATAATTAGGTTATATTTTTTCTTTTAGCGTATGTATTTTCTTTTATTATATCTGACCTTTTTATTATATCGGATCTACCTAAGGGAGAAACCTAATGTATATTTTATTTTTATTGCATATTTATATATAATGGATTCAAAAATTTATGTTTGGTCGACTTTGGATTTTTAATTCTTATTTAATATTTAATTTTTATTCTGTCTATTCCTTATTCTTAACATGTCGATGGTTGGAGGTAGGGATTGAGTGTTTGTGGCAATAGATGGACCATATGTTGTAATAGATGGTTAATTTGTTGCGGTAAATGGATCATATATTGCAATAGACAGTTATTAATAATAAAAGGATTATTGTTATTGAGAGGATAAAAGATCATGACTTTTTAATTATTTAATATGAAAAGTGATTCGTAAATAAATAACAAGGAAACAAATGACAAACACAATTTATAACAGTAAAAAAATAGTTATTTGACTAATTGATGTTATTATTAAATAGGCGACAAGTAGTGACTTTTCACCATTTTTGTTTTTAAATATGTTTTTCTAACCCAGCACGGGCTTCTAATGATGGACTTGTCTATCAAGAAGAGCAAAAAGAGAAGGGTCGGGGAGGGTCAACCTAGAATTAAATGAGGTGGCTTGACGCCAGTTAGTGCCCTGAAGATAGAAGAAAATATGGCAGGAGTAGGGGTGTTTTAGTATAGGGGGGACATGAATGTTATGTGGGATAGGGCTACCAGCTGCATCACAGAGACTGCTAGTGAAGTGTTGGGTGTTTCGAGGGGTCGAGCAGGACGTCATAAGGGGGACTGGTGGTGAAATAAAAAAGTAAAGAAGAAAGTGAGATTAAGAAGGAGACGTATGTTAAGTTGATTGAGAGTAAAGATGAAGTGAAGAAAAGAGTAAATAGGGAGGTTTTCAAAGTAGCAAGGAAGGAGGCTAAGTTAGTAGTTACGATTACTTAGTTAGCAGCATTCGAGAGCTTGAATGCGAGGTTAGAGGAGAAAGGCAAGGAAAAGAGGTTGTATAGGCTTGCTAAGGCTAGGGAGTGGAAGGGTCGTGACCTCGATTAAGTAAAGTACATTAAGAGGGAGGATGGTAGTGTTTTGGTAGAGGATGTTCCCATTAAGAAGAGATGAAATGAATACTTTCATAGCCTTCTGAATGAGGAGGGGGACAGAGGCATTGAGTTAGGAGAGCTGAAGCACTCGGAGGAGAGCCATGATTTCAGTTATTGTAGGTGTTTTAAGGCTGAAAAGGTCAGAGAGGATATTCGTAGGCTACGAAGGGGTAGGGCAACGGGGCCTGATAAGATTCTGGTGGATTTTTAGAAGTATGTTGATGGGGTCGGTTTAAGATGGTCGATGGATTTATTTAACAGTATTTTAAAGACTGCAAGAATACTTGAGGCTTGAAGATAGAGTATGATGATTCCGTTATATAAAAACAAGGGTGACATTCAGAGTTGCAACAACTATAGGGGTATTAAGCTGTTAAGTCACTCTATGAAGATTTGGGAGAGAGTAGTTGAGCGGAGATTAAGGAAGGTCATATCTGTTTTGGAGAATCAGTCTGGATTTATGCCTGGTAGCTCGACAACTGAGGCCATCCACCTGGTGAGGAGATTGGTGGAGCAGTATAGAGAAAAGAAGAGAGATTTATACTTGATGTTCATCAACCTGGAGAAGCTTAGAGGTGAGAGAAGTTTCGGTGGCGTACATCAGAGCTATTAAGGACATGTAAGATAGAGGGAAGACTTGGGTGAGGACGGCGGGAGGAGACTCAGATTATGTTCTGGTCGAGTCAGGGTTGCATCAGGGATCAACTCTTAGTCTGTTCCTATTTGTGTTGGTGATGGACGTGTTGATGTGGAGTATTCAAGGCGTGGTTCCTTGGTGTATATTATTTGCAGATGATGTAGTACTGATTATTAAGATGCGGGTGGAGGGGGGGAGGGGATGTGAATGACAAATTAGAGGTTTGGAGGTAAACCCTTGACTCTAAGGGGTTCAGGTTGAGTAGGTCCAAGACGGAGTATTTAGAATACAAGTTAAGTGACTTGAGACAAGAGGACAAAGTGGTGATGAGGTTGGACTCCCAAGATGTTTGTAAGAGGGATAGTTTTAAGTATCTTAGATCTACGATTCAAGAGAACTGTGAGCTTGATGAGGATGTCTCTAAATGTATTGGAGTAGGTTGGATGAAGTGGAGGCTTACCTCGAGAATGTTGTGTGATAAAAAGGTGCACCTTAATCTTAAAGGAAATTATATAGAGTAGCAGTCCATCCGGCCATGTTGTATGGAGCGGAGTGTTGGCTTGTTAAGCACTCCCACATCTAAAAATTAAAGGTGGCAGAAATGATAATATTACATTGCATGTGTGGGATTTTTGAGAAAAGGTGGGAGTGGTTTTGGTAGAGGACAAGATGCAGAAAGAAAGGCTAAGATAGTTTAGGCATGTGATGAGGAAGGGCGTGGATGCCCCAGTTCGTAGGTGTGAGAGGCTAGCTTTGAATGGTTTCAAGAGGAGTAGAGGTAGGCCACCAAAGAAATACTGGAGGGAGGTGATTAAGCATAACATGGAACAGCTTCAGCTTACTAAGGACATGACTCTAGATAGGAAGGTGTGGAGGTCGTGGATAAGGGTAGAAGGCTAGTGTGAGTGTGTGGGTTGTAGTAAGCATTCAGGAGAGATCTTATGTATCCTGGTTTGTAACCCTAAGACTGTGTATGTAGGAGTCATTGGTATGTGAGGGTATGTTACTACTAGGTGGGGGTCTATTTCTTATTTCTTAGTTCCTATTATCTTATTTAGTGTTGCCTTTATTTCTCATATTTCGTTTTTTATCTGGTTTCATTTCTATTATTTCTTATTCCTGTTCTTTACATTGTGTCATCCATCCTCCTTGTTTATTATTCTTTATCTTGAGTTAGGGGTCTATCGGAAACAACCTCTCTACTTCTTTGGAGGTAGCAGTATGGACTGCGTATATCTTACCCTCCCCAAACCCCACTTTGTGGGAATACACTGGGTTTATTGTTGTTGTTGTTGTTGATGTTTTTTAATTTATAGAATAAAAAAGTAACCAATTTGGATTAATGAAAGTATATGATGATTATTAAAAAAAGATAGATTATATGTTGCAATAGATATCTATCTGTTGCAACAGATGGTATATTTGTTTTCACAGGTGGATTATCTGATGCAACATATATACAATCTGTTGCCATAACTCAATAAAAATTATATTTATTAGAAGAAACGGTTATTGAAAAGGTAAGAATTTTTCTATTATTTAATTGAGTAAAAGGTTATTTAAATTTAAGAACTAATTAATAATAATAAGCTGAAAAGTCATGACTTTTCACAATAATCTAAAAGTTAGCAACTTGATTTAATTAAGTCATAACTTTTCAAAGTAATTAAAAAATCACCAGTTTGAATTAATTATTAAAATGTAGGTAAACAGTCGCGCCATTTTACCTAACTCATTCAAATTCAATCCTCTATAAATAGGTCCCTCCTTACTTGTCCATTCTACTACACTCTATTTATTTCTTGCATCTTGTCTTTCATATTACATCTTCAACCACTTTCTCTTCAAAGACCAAGATACCTTTTCCCTGACTCAGCTAAGTTTTTTTCTTTCTTTTTGTGTAAATCTACCCAATTGGTAGTATACGTTGTATTACATTCGGACTCTTTTTTTTACTTGTGTTTTTACGTCTTTTGTCAATTCATACGCTTTCTTGATATGGTTGATCCTGTTTGGGACATTGATATTCTGCACGACACTGTGCGGGAACTTAAGAGGCATGTTAATGATCTGCAGTGGGAGTTAGGTGCCTTGAGAGCAAGGATGCTCCGAGAGATTCGCAGGCTGAGGAGAGCCCTATTGCTGTCGGTTAATGACTGACCGGCTGGCAATAACAATAATGATGATGATAATAATAATTAGGTTATATTTTTTTGTTTTAGCGTATGTATTTTTATTTTTACTTATATCCAATCTACCTACCTAATGTATTTTGTTTTTGTTTAATGAAAAATTTATGTTTCTGTCTATTTCTTCTTCTCAACAAATATTTCACGATTGGACATAAGAAACATGTTAGTTGAAAAAATTGTAAAAGTAGCAGCAGTCGCGGTAAAAACAACAACAATGGTCGACAAGAAGGAGATGAAGATGATAATGAAGTAGAAGATGATGATAATGAGGCAGAAGATAATGAATAAAGTAGCAACAACCAATGAACAGCAAAAATCATGAAGAGCGAGAAAATAACAACGGTTGAGAAGAGAGAGATATGCTCTTTTTTTCCTTCATTTCCTGTTATATTAATTAACATTTGGATCAAAGTGTAAATTTAAAAACTTCTAGGCTATTTTCAAACTTTCCCAACTTTCTTAATCCATAATAAAGTAATTGTCATCTCCACTCAATTATTAAGACTTGAGTCACATACACCTCATTTTCAAACTCTTTTGTCACTTTTAAATAAATTCCCCAAGTTAATCCCCTTTTCTCCATCACTTTAAATTATGTTCTTTACGTCCCTGATTATCTTTTTAATGTTGCATCAATCAGTCGTTTGACTCGTGCCCTAAATTGTGGAATACTATTTTTTGAAGACTCTTTAATCAAGCATGATCGTAGTACTGGACAAATAGTTGGTGAAGGATATGAATCACAAGGCCTCTACTACCTTACCTCTCCTAACTCTTCCATAGCATGTCCAGTTACAAATTCTCCAAATGTAATTCACAAATGTTTGCGACATCCTAGTTTATTTAAGTTACAAATGCTAGTTTGTCTAGTCTATCCACATTAGATTATGAGTCGGTCCAACTTGGGAAACACACTCGAACTACCTTTTAACATAGTACTGAGAGTCATGCAGAGTCTATCTTTTCCTTAGTTCACGCTGATATTTGGGGTCCTAGTAAAATCAGTTCAACCTTCGAATTTTGTTAGTTTGTTAGCTTCATTGATGATTATTCAAGATGTACTTGGATTTTCTTAATGAAAGATCTTTCTGAATTGTTTCCTATATTCAAGAGTTATTGTGCTGAAATACAAAATCAATTAGGTGTCTTGGAAGAGTAAGTAATAGGGTGTGGTTGCTCGATCTAGTGCAAAATAAGAATATTGAGTATTGGCGGTAGCTACTTGTGAGCTAGTTTGGATTAAACATTTGTTGAGAAAGTTAAAATTTGGTGAAATCAGTAAAATAAAACTTGTGTGTGATAACCAAACGGGTCTTCATAGTGTATCAAATATGGTATTTCATGAGAGAACTAAGCGTATGAGATGAATTGTCACTTTGTGAGAGAGAAGATACTTTCAGAGATTTTGTTACAAAATTTGTGAAATCGAGTGACCAGCTTGCAGATATTTTCACCAAGTCCCTCACTGGTCCTCATATTAATTACATTTGTAACAAGCTCAGTACATATAACTTATATGCTTCAACGTGAGGGGGAGTGTTAGAATATGAGTAGGAATACAAATAGTATATAGAATTCTACTTGGAAAAGGATTGTAATGTCAGTGTCCTAGTTGGAAAAGGAGTCTACTGTAGTGTCTATAAATAGGATCTTAATGTAACAATTTAGATACAACAATTCAATAATTCCTCTTATATTTCTCACAGCTTGTATATCATCAGTCTCTAACTTACAATGGGAATTTTAGAACATACAGTATATTTCCCTAATGTACACACATTATTTTACATTTCAAGGTGATCTGAGTATTATTAACTCACCTTTCCCTATATTGGATACCTTCCAAAGTTATTCCCTAATGTATAATCAATAATTACCATGTTTCACCATATACTATAAGAGAATAGACTCTAACTCAGACAACTGCAAACTTAGATTTAAAAAATCACTAGGAGGACAAAATACCATCCTAGATATGGTCTCCTTTGTTGTTTCTGCAGTTTATTTATTATTGCATCAAGTTAAATGTTCAGTAGAATAATTTATGGAGTGCAACGGTCTCTTAGGTATATAATATATACATCTACATATATGTATATGTATGTATATATATATATACACACACATATATATATGCACACACACATATGTATATATATAGAGAGAGAGATATATAGGGGATCTTTCAGAATTAGCGGAACTTTGTTATAAAACCCTCCTTCCATAGCCACATTTTACATAATAACCAGTTATAGCCACTGTATTCAATTTTAGCCGTTGTATTCACTTTTACTCAGTGTTTTGTATTCATAAAAAAACATAAATATACTACATATTTAGTCTTGCCAAAAATACTATCATTATTTTTTTTACATTTTTTACATTTTTTTCTTTTTCGCGTTTCCCCATTTTATCTTCTGCTTTTTTCTATTTTTTCCTATTTTTATTTTTTTCGTTTCTTTCTTTTAGTTTTTTTTTTCTTTTTTTCTCTCTTTAATCCCTAACTTCTATTTCTCTTTCTAGTTTTATTTTCTTATTTGATTTTTTTATTTTATTTTTTGTACTTATTTTCTTTATCATTTTTTTATTTTTTATTTTTTGTATTTTCGAAAAATATGACTAGTCGAGCACAAGTCATGGACGATAATGTAAATACCACAATTATTTATCGTATTTGTAGTCAAACATTTATATTTTTGTATTCATTGATACAACTGTATTTGTATTTGTATTTTAAATTTCGCGCTTGTATTTATATTTTATAGTTCGCATTTGTATTTGAAATTTTATTGTTCACACTTGTATTTGTATTTGTTAGTTTGCACCATCATATATATTTTATACAATCCGCACTTGTATTGTAAAGAACTTTTTTGTATTTGTATTTTATAATTGACTGCATATTATATTGAATTATATTTATATTATGGTTTTATTGTGTTTGTATATTTAGATTATATTTGGATTATACTTGTATTTGTATTCTATTTTTAGCGACACATTTTTATTGTTAAAGAAGTATTTTGTATTTCTATTTATAAGTTGATTGCATATTGTATTTAGATGTGACTATGTACAATTTATCATTTGTATTTGTACACAATAAAGTAAATGCATTAATTGTATTTTCTTAATTCTAAAATATATAAATATGTAATGTATCATGTGATACAAATGTATCATTTTGTATTTGTATGTCAAATTTATCATTCATATTTGTAAATAAATAAATATTACTTGATACAAATACAATTACAAACAAATGATTTTACAAATACAAATACAATATGTATTTGTATAAAAATTTGAATTGTATTTATTTGTATCAATAAATACAACTCGTATCAATAAATACAAACAAGTATTCGTAGAAAGAAAATCAATCGTTCCTTTTCAATAATTAAAAAATACAAATGATAGTTGCACTTGTATTTATATATTATAATTCCCATTTATATTTGTATTTTATAGTTCACACTTGTATTTGTATGTTATAGTTCGAATTTGTTTTTGTAATTTATAGTTCGCACTTATATTTGTATTTGCTAGTTCGCACAAATAAAAAGAAGGGGAAAAATGAAAAGGAAAAATAGAGAAGGTAAAAAAATGAGAGAAGAAAAAGGAGAAAAAATACAAAAAGAGAAGGAGAGTAATAGAAAATAGAGAAAAAATATTTAAAAAAAATAGGATAAAAAATGAAAAGACAAAAAAAGAATAAAATGAAAAATAAAAAAGTGAAAAAAACAAAAAAAAAAAAAAAGAAAGAAAGAGAAAACAACAAAAAAAAGGAAAAGAAAAAATGAAGAAAAAAACTAAAAAAGGAAAAAAGAGGAGAATAATAGAAAATAGAAAAAGAGAGAAAATAAACTAAAGATGCTATGAATTGTATTTACGAATAATTTATAGGCAAGAAGGGCTATGAATTGTAACTAATTAAAAGTTAGGCTAAATAGGATAATTATGAGTCTATGTTTGTTAAGATATGTAGTTTTCCCATATACATATATGTATATATAGAAATATACATATATGTATATATATATATATATGTATGTATTTAATTAGGCTAAATAAGATAATCATGAGTCTATGTTTGTTAAGATATGTAGTTTTCCCATATATATATATATATAGAAATATACTTATATGTAAACATATATGTATATATATATATATATGACGGAATACATATACAGACCCTTGAAATATTTCACTTTTCCCGATAGGCACCTAAATTAAGAAAGGTACCTATTGAACCCTTTACTCCTTCAAAAATGGTTTCAATTGAGCCCAATTCTCCGGCGTCGCAGTTTGCGTGTACTCACGTCTAGGAGGCGCATGAAATATCATGGAACCAGCTTATGTGGCACCCAGCGGATCTTTTATCATCTTTTTATACCCAATTTCTTTTCAGAAAAACCCTAATTCCCACTTTCTTCATCTTTTTATACTCGATTCTTAATATCCACCATTTTTGTCTCCTAAATCCTCCTTCTCCTCTTAAATTTCTTTTCAGCCTTTTCTCTTGCTCCGCTTAAAATGTCCTACTCTTATTAATTTTTTCTTCTTACTCGTTTTTAGTAGTAATGTCCAATTCATCTTTTTCATTGTCTTCATCTTCTTCAATTCCAAAAGGAGTATGTTTATGTGGGGTGAAAGCTGAAATTAAGACCTCGTGGACACAACTCAACACTGGTCGGAGATTATTTTGCTGCAAAACTTCAAAGGTATTCATCTTTTGCTGCTTCATTGGACGCAATGCAATTACTTAGATTAGTGGATGCAATTTTTTAGTTTAATTTTTCTTTAAACCTGTAGGCGAGAGGTGGATGCAATTACTTTGATTGGTATGATGATGAAATACCTCTCAAGCAAAGAGGGTGATGTGGTGTTTATTGAAAAAAGTCAAATCATTTGAAGAAGAGAGGAATCGATCAAGAAAACTTAAAGTGATATGCATTGGGGAGATTGTGATTTTGGCTATATGAAATTTCTTCAAGAAATGTTCGTAGATTTTGGCAAATATTGGCTTAGGTTTCTTATATATGGGATTGTTTTGATTTGGCTAATTCTGAAATATATTAGTTGTATTGGGACTGTTTTTCTTTGGCTTTCTTGTTGTAGTGGGATTATTGTGTATGAAACAATTAAGAAAGAATAAAGATAAGTTGTGAAATATTACTCTCTTACTATGTTTTGATTTTGCTTTACTGTTGTAATTTGTTTAGTTAGATTACTGTACTATATTTTTTTAGAGTTGAAATGATTCATTTAAATGATTCAAAGCTGTCAAATGTTTAACATAAAAGGAACCACCATTCAATAATTATATAAAGCACAAGAGCACAAGTTCAACTGATCAACATTTTAAACACAATAATCTACCATTCAACTGCTCAAAATGAGCTCCAACCATACATCAAGTGTTCATCCAAAACTAATCTAAACAGACCACAAAAAATAATTTAGAATCTTCAAAAACCCCGATAAAATACCAAGGTAGCCATACAACTAATCACCAAACTATACATTGTACTAAAAACACAATTAATTCAACAACTTCATATTCCTCCTGGTGCACTAGAACTTTCAAGTTGGCTTTTTTTTTTACTGACTTATACTCTACAATTGAGAAGTTGTGACAACATTCTTTACCTTCCACTTCATTCCTCGAGGCTTATAACCAATATCAATATTTGTTTGAGTTATATATTTGTAAACACCCAGAGTGACAACTGTTTCACCTCTAGTTCCAGGCTGTATAAAATGAAGTAAAATTAGATTTGTCAGAAGATAATTAAAAATTACATGAATTGAAGTTGTAATTTACACTTACATTTAATGTTTTACTGCCACTCATTTGATCAGTGTAGATACCAAATCCTACTATCTTAGACCTCTTTTGTCCTACTGATGATGTTGATGCTCCAATGGTCCTTTTTTCCTTAAGTTTCTAATCAGATACACTTCCTTTTTCTCTATATCTGTCAGTGCCTCTTCCAGATCCTTCTCTTTTGCCAGCTCCCCTACCTTTGTCAGTGCCTCTACCTCTACCTCTACCTCTACCTCTTCCAACTGGCTGCACTCTTGTAACTGCTAAGGTATCAGCATACATAGAACTGCTAAAGCTTGGTTGTTGGCTGAAACTTTGTGGTATACTAGAGCTTGGTGGTTGGCTGAATCTTGGTGACCTGCTAGAGCTTGGTGGCCTGCTATATCTTGGTGGATGGCTGAATCTTGGTGGCCGGCTAGAGCTTGGTGGCTGGCTGAAGCTTGGTGTCCTGCTAGAGCTTGGTGGCCTGCTAGAACTTGCTGCCTGGCTAGAGCCTCCGGATTGTCCCATTCCATCCTAACAATAAAGGATATTAAATATATATTATAAATATCAGAATTTAATTATTAAATTAAAAGATATGAGTGCATTACCTGAGCTTTACAGAGAGTTCTGTTATGACCAATTTGATGACATTTGGAGCAAGAAATTTTCAGTCCTTTCTTGGATAGCTTCCCATACTTCTTCTTAGGCTCATTCTTCCCTTTTTTTTCTTATCTTTCCTGGTCTGCCAGGAATCGGTCTAGGCTTAGGAGGATCAATCACTACACCACTTGTGTTAGGCCACATTTTCATATTAGGTATTGGCTGAAGAAAGTAGTCATAAGCCTTCAAGAATATATCTTTCTTATACCACTCTTTCACATATAATTCAGGCTCTATACCTTTATGCTGATAAGCCAATACAGCATGTTGACATGGTATTCCTCTCAATTGCCATCTTCTACAAGTGCAAGTCCTTGCCCTAATATCAACTATATACCTATAAGGACCATTTAATATTTCATACCCAATCTATCCATTGAACCTAACTGTGTAATTTCTAGCCATATATTTATTTTCTTCAAGTACTAGCAAAGCCATAGGAGAGATGTCTGAAATCCAGGTACCAACAAACTTCCTCATTTCAATATTTCTATCCATTATCTTGTGTCTAATCTCCTCTAACATACTGATTATAGATTTATGTCTAGCAGCTAAAATCCATGAATTAAAAGTCTCACACATATTATTCTCTACAATGTCACATTTAGAATACTCCCTAAAATATGCCCTGCACCATGATTTTTTTTCATAATGTAATAAGTCCTCACAAATATCCTTACCAAGCTGACTGAGTTTGCCCATCTCATCCAGAAACTTCACTTCAAAACTGGATTTAGCACACCTCCAAAATTGTTTTCTTCTTTCTTCTTCTCTCCAGATCTAATGCCAATTGGACCAGATGTGTCTTGCACACCATCTCATTTCACAATCTGGTAGCAACTTAAGTATAGTAGGTACAAGACCCTACATCAGCATAAATACAAAATCAAAACACAAAATATATGAACATGGACTGTATAGTAAATAAATAGAAGACATCAAAATTAAAGCTTAAAAAGTAGACGAACCTTTTGCATATCTGACATGACAGTCAGTCCATGTCCTGTGCCTAAGTTCAAATCTTGAATCAAGTGGTTAATGAAGAAACTCCAGCTATGTTTGGTCTCTTGATTAACCATTACACAGGCTATTGGATACATTTGATTGTTTCCATTTCTCCCAACTACAACTAACAATTCACCCTTGCAAGAACCTTTCATAAAAAAACCATCTAACCCAATAATTTTTCTGCACCCTGCCAGCCAGCCTCTCTTTAATGCATCAAAGCACAAATAAAAATAAACAAATAGATTTTTTCCAAGTTGAGACTCTCTATCTATCCTCACCCAATAAGAACTGTCAGGATTAGTATGTTTTATCATGTCTGCATAGTCACACAACCTTGAAAATTCCATCTTCCAATCACCTAAGAATTCTTTAATGATTGTATGCTTTGCCCTACTACAAATAGTTTTTCCCACATACAAACCCAATTTTTTTCTCACCAATTCTTGAATTTCCCACAGTTTTATATAAGGTTGTAAAGCTATTTCATCCTTGAACTTACTTGCAATAAACTTAGATGTGCACAGTTTGTTTTTTTTGTAGTAGTGCATACATGTACGGGATAGTAGTGCTTGACAATAAAGTCACCAGAATGCTTATCAATACTAGCAAACAACAACCATTTACATTTCTTATCCTCACACCTAACTCTAACTCTATGCTTCTCATTAGGCTTGAGCTTTAATCTAACTTTATAATCAATATCATACTCAGCCACAGCCTTTCTAAATTGCTTAGCATTTTCAAATATCATGCCAAGATCAAATAAAGCCACAACACAATCAGGATCAAATCTTACCTTTTTACTTTTCCTTCTTGTGGTAAATCAACACCCCTGACAGCTTCAGGTTCCAGTCCATCAGCACTGTCATCACTATCAACTTTTGAGCTATCTATATACTCCTCATCTCCCCCTAATATTCCACTGTATCTAGCAGCCTTATTCCTTCCAATATCTTCAAATGCCCTATCAACACCTGCTGATCCAAGTTTTATTTCTTCATTTTGGACAGGTTTCTTTTATTTCACACAGTTTCTCCTTTTATTTCTAAGAGTTCTTAACTCTTCATCAACCTCAGAATCATCATCTTCTGGTATATTAAACTCTTGAGAATCAGCACTACTATCAAGATCTGTTTCAGCCCCTTCTAGATCTGAGAGTTCATCTGCACCAGATTCTATATCTATGTTGTCGCTTTGGGTAGGTTCCTCATGTAACCCTTCAATATTAATATCATGAACTGTGATATGTTCTCACCCATATTACTATTCTCACCAACCGCATTACTACTTTGATCACCTATTGTACCACAAAGAAAACCAAATGGGACCCCATCTTCTACCACTTCTACCTCATCCATAACATAGTTCACATACAAGTCTAAAATGTCCCCATCTTTTAGGTCTTCAACAATGCTTACCAAAGTCAAGTCATTTTATACTTCAATAAAGACTTTCTTTTTAGGGTCTTTAAAGTAGAACCCACCAACAGTCATGTACCTAAATTCTTTAGTATAATTAAGCAACTCAAATATAGAAAAGTGGTCCTTGTCCATACTTACATATTCCACCTCACTTTTTCCTATGTAGCATGGACCATATTCTTCATCAAAAACAAACTTGTCACCATGGTGAAAACGAGTTGTAATAATAATATTAACCATCAGATTCCTGAAACAAAACCCTAAAAATACCTGATAAGTTATGAATAGTAAAAATCCTAAAAAAACCCTAGCTTTTTTTGGATATTTCCAAACTACCATTACTAACGTAATATACTAACAAAGAACTAATAAACCATTTACAAAAACAATACATGACAAAAATGTGACAATATTGACATTTGAAACATACCTGAGTGCGATTCAAGAAACATACCTGAGTGCGATTCAAACACAAAACAACAATAATTCTTGAGATCCAACTCTAGATTCTTTGCAACCAGTAAAGAAATGTTGAAATCGGTGTCAAACTTGAACTAATCACCCAAAAAAACTATGTAACTTTTTATTATACAGTATACAAAGCATAAATTAGTAGTATTAGGAGTGAAATCGTGATTTTAGGGTTTCTGATAGATTTGGGGATGGGTATGAGGGATTTGACGTTATAAGGGGAGAAATAAAGTGGAAATTATATTTATGTATTAATTAAAAGAAAAGGTGAGGTGTAAAATATAATTGGTTATAATTGATCAAAATTTTCACGTAGGCGGCGACTACAGACACGCGCTTAACACGTTAAAAAAGAAGGCTTTAAAAAGGTGTGACATCGAACAATTGGGCTCAATTGAAACCATTTGTGAAGGGATAAAGGGTTCAATAGGTATCTGTCTTAGTTGAGGTGTCTATATGGGAAAAGTGAAATAGTTAAGCGGCCTGTATATGTATTTAGCCTCTATATATATACATAATATGTATATATATTTACATAATATGTATATATATACACATAATATGTATATATATACATATATGTGTATATATATTATGTATATACATATATGTATATGTATATATGTATGTATGTATGTATGTATGTATATACATATTATGTATATATATACATACATACATATATATATACATACATATATATACATATATATATTTCTTTATATACATATATATATATATATACACATACACATATATATGTATATATGTATATACATATATACGTACATATATATATATACACATATGGATCATAAGGATATTAGAAAAATGAACCCATATTTCTTCCTTCTTTTGTAGCCTAAAAGTATACCTGCATTCTCCATAATGCTCCATGTTCTGAATAGTCTTTACAATTCTCAATTTCTGCATAGGATATCAATGCTAAAAAAACAAACAAATAGATAGATCTAATTCATATCAATCAAGGGAATGAAAAATATAAGCCCCTAGATCAAACCTGGAGTGAGAGAAAATGGTACATATCCCAGTAGAACGGAGGTAAAGCACCTGTCTACCATTCATGCACATGAATGATATCAGGTTGTGTTCCAATTACCTGTAAAAGGATGTTGACAAGTGAAATTAGTCATAACGTTGTTTTCAAGAAATCTAATATCAACTAATAATACGGGAGCATAATTTTAGGAGGGTTTATGCACCTAAGTGTTGTTACCTAGTCTTAATTAGCCTAGTCTTGAGGACTTCTCGTGTGTGTATTGAGATAATATTTGTATAACTAAGCATATAAGTGTTGAACTACATGTTTATAAAGTTTGAGGTGTGTTCAAAATAAGTTAGAAGTAAAATGTCCAATTAGAGTTTAAGCGAGAAGAATAGTATTCTTGGCTTGAGCTATGTGCTATTCTAGTTTGTCTTGTTTGATTCTGTTATGTTATAAGCTCTAATTCATGGTGTTTTATGTTATACAAATCTTGGTGAGATGATTAAATTGATAATTGGATGATTTAAAAGGTGAAATTGAAGAGGAAAAGCTACCATGAAGCAAAGAACCAAAGGCCAAAACACATGGAGCAAGTATGAACAAAATCTGAAAAATTTAAGCACAAGGGCGCGCGCCTTTGGATCTCCATGTTAAAGGCGTGACACACCCTTAGACACAATCCACAACATGAAAATTCCATTAAGAATACACTTATCGCACCAATGTCATAGCGTGGCACACTAGTGTGTCAAAATCAACTAACTTGTTCCACCTATAAATAGAACACTAAACTCTGTTGTACACATCTTGGACGACCTTGGGAAAATGAAATACACTTGAGGATGCTTATGTTAGGGATTTTATTCCTTTCTTTTAGTTTACTTTTGCATTATTACATGAATTTATTAAGTATGATTCTTTGTAAGTCCATAAGAGGCTGAACACCCTCATCTATGATTAAGGCCAAGAATATGAGTACTTAAGCTTGAAATTAAGTTGGTTTATGTTATTTATCTTTACTTGTTTTTCATATATTCTTGTTATTTACTATTCTATGGATTCGTGACCCTTAAGATAAATGCATAATTCTATTATGAGCCCAAAAGGAGGAATGATAGAATAGACTATAGAATATACAGGATGGGATCGTAATCATTTATGAATTGGAGTTATGATTTTCATTTAGGATAGAAATATACCTAATTCGCCCTATTTGGTTCATAGATGGAAAGAAATACAAATGTCTTTAGCATAGTTCTTGTATCTCTGCTCAACGATGTAGTTGTGAGGCTAAGTTAGATAGTTGATTAGAGGTTTGGAAGACCATAATTATGTTATCAACCCCGTGAACCAACAAAAAAGGTAATTAACTAAACCACAAAGTTATATAGCTAAGTAGAATTGTTCATAGTGCCTCAGCCCTAGGTTTCTCCATATTATTGTTCAAGAACTGTACATTACCGCATTATTTACGTTTACTATTACATTCAATTCACAAACTTTATTTGTTACTTTAGCACTTGTTTAATCTTCATAGTAAGATTAGAATAGGATAGTTGTTGAGCACAAATCCCTGTGGGATCGATACTTGGCTTTCTAAAGACCATTTTACTACTTGGTGGACCATGTTCACTTACGTATGCACTTGAGCGCAATAAGTTTTTGGCGCCGTTGTCGGGGACTTATAAATTGGCAACTGTCTTAGTTTTAGTTTTTCTTTTTGACTTCTTAAGTGATAATTACTTGATCTTAGCTTCTAAATTTTAATGCACAGGTTTATGAAGCAAGTTAGCTGGCAAGGGATAGGGAGTTGGATAATCCATATCTCAAACCTATGCAACGCTTACATTATTTGAGGAGAGAAATAGTACTTCTCTACTGGATCCCTCAAATTCAGTAAGTAGAGGTTATTGCTACACCAATGGTTGAAGAACAACCAGCCCGCAGGACAGTACGCAAAGAGGTAATTCCAATCACAGCTAATGTTACCTTCGTCATCCATAGAATGGCAGCTGGAGGTAGATTTAAGATGAAACAAAACATGGTGAAACTTTTGCACTGCAGTGGACAGTTCATTGGTTTGTCACATGAGGATCCACAGGTCCATTTGTAGAATTTTTTGAAAATCAGTGACACATTGATCCCCATTGGAGTCTCAACAGACTATGTGAGGCTCATGCTCTTCCTCTTCTCATTTTTTGGGGAAGCTAAGAAGTAGTTGAATGCAGAGCCAGCGAGTTCTATCATTACATAGGATGATCTGGCAAAGAAATTCCTCATCTATTTCTTTCCATCAGGCAAGACTGCAAGGTTATATAGTAAAATTTTAAGCTTTCAGCAAAAATCAGAGGAGAACTTGTATCATGCTTGGGAGAGGTTTAAATCTCTACATAGGGACTGTCCACATCACCAACAGTTTAATGAGGCATTATCTCACACTTTTGTTGAAGCTCTTGATCACAATACAAAGATTTTATTTGATTCATCTGTAGGTGGTCAAGTATTAGAGAAAACTTATAATGAGTTATATACCTTGTTGAACCACGTTGCTCAAGGTAATCCTAATTGGAATAGTGACATCTCCAGAGGTACAGTGAAAAAGTCTGTGGGTATGATAGAAGTTGATAGTGTCACAGCCTTAGCCGCCTAGTTGTCAGCTTTTTAGAATCAGACGATGACACAGTTTAGCAAATTGGGTGTGAATTAGTCTCAATCTCAGGTGAATGTAGTTCAATAGATTCTATCTTGGTGTGAGATTTGTGGCAATAGTGGCCGCTCTGTAGATTTGTATGGTGAAAATTTAGAGTCTATGCATTTTGAAGGCAATGCAAAAAGGGTACTTATGATAATGCTTAAAACCATAAGTGGCAGAGTCAGCCCAACTATTTATGGGGCAATAATCAGTAGCAGTTTCACCAGTAGCAAAACACACAGGCTAGTAATATTGAGGAGACATTAAGAAGATCCTGGACAACCAAGAATAGATGGTTGTTGAGATAAAAAAATCAATAGCTTGCTCAAAAGAATTTAGAGGCACATTTGGGGCAACTAGCTCAGGCTTAGAATACTAGGCCCCAAGGTGGATTGCCAAGTGGCACAGATAATCCAAAGCAATCACCTTGAGAAGTAGTAGCGATCTCATCAACAAGCCTTCCAAGAAAATAAGGAGGTCCAGGAAGAGTTAGTCCCATAACAAATTGAAGAGAAGGAGTTTGTAGATAAAGATGCTGATTTTCGGAAAGTCTGAGTACTTAAAAACTAAGGCAGCTGAGCATGTGCAAAAAAAAACCACCATTCCCTCATAGCCTTCAGAAGGCTAAGGAGGATGTTTGTTTTAAGAAGTTCTTTGATACATTCAGAGAACTTCAGATTAATCTTCCTTTGTTATATGTTTTGTAGGGTATGCCAAAGTATGTTGAGTACTTGAAGGATGTGGTGAGTAATAAAAAAAAGTTGTAGGATATTGAGATGATGATACTTACGAGGAGTGTAGTTTGGTGGTGATGAGGAAGATGCCTAAGAAGATGAATTACCCAGGGAGTTTCACCTTTTCTGTACAAATTGGTGATAATGATGTGGTCCATGCTCTGAGTGTTTTTGGGGTAAGTTTAAATTTGATGCCTCTATCAGTGTTCAATACTCTTAGTTTAGGGAAGCTAAGGCCATACACTATGGTGCTCCAAATGGTAGACAGGGCCAAAGTACAACCCGAAGGAATTATTAAAGATGTACTCAATAAGGTTAGTAAGTTTATTATTCCTACTGATTTGATTTTATTGTTCTTGATTATGATGCAGATGACAGGGTACCAATCATATTAGGATATCCATTCTTGGCGATGGGGGAAGCAATGATTGATATAAGAGAGGGCATTTTCAAAATGAGATTTGATGATAAAGAGGTCATCTTCAAAGTCTACAAACCACTCAACCCACCTTCACACTATAAGGATTTGTACATGATCACAACTATAGAAATGGATGAGAGTAGGGTGGTGGAGTACAAACCACCAATTACCTCTTTTGACAGTCTCATGAAGTGGCCCAAACCACCTATTAAGTGCAAAGTTAAAGATACGGAAAAGGCTATTATTGATAAAAATGTAGATCTTAAGAGAACATACTCAAAAGGTCATAAAAGAGTAAGAAGATGGCCTTCAAGTAAGAGAAAGAGGATGAAAGAAAATGGTTTAGATGTAGTGATGTGGGTCATTTCACGACACTAAATCAGGCGCTGCTTAGAAGGCAACCCAAGTTAAGGTAGCTATTTTGTTTTTGTATTTTAGTTTTTATTTCAAGTAGTTTTTGTTTTTAGTGAGTTGCAAGTTGATGGAAAATCTGAGAATCGAAAACCCAAACGAAGGAGTATGGCAAAGACTGGGTGTAGGGTCCACTTGACCTCGTTAATGACTAAAGATTTTTCTAGCTAGGATAGAGGCCTTAGGGAGTATTTCTATCCTTACTTTTGAGTATACTTATGGGAAAAAGTTTGTTTTTAAGTGTGGGGTGGGATTTTTTCCATGGTTTCGGGTGAAGTGATGCTATTGGATTTTAAGTCTTAGTTGTTTTCTAGTTTTTGAGTAAATTTGAAAAAAATTACAAGAAAATTATTTCTATCCTTACTTTTGAGTATACTTTAGGAACAATGTGTGTTTTTAAGTGTGAGGTGGGATTCTTCTCATGCTTTCAGGTAAAGTGATGCTATAGGATTTTAAGTCTTATGCTTTAGGATTTTAAGTCTTAGTTATTTTCTAGTTTTTGAGTAAATTTGAAAAAATTACAAGAAGATTTTCTATTTGTTTGTTTAGTTTGTGTTGGTGTCAGTCTAGTAGGTGCACACTTCACCCACCCCTTGGTTGTTCTTTCCAGTTCTTTTTCATGGGGGAGACCTTTAAACCCAGTATCCCTTTTTCTTTTAAGGAATAAATTTTAATTTTTGTAATAGAAACAATGTGAGATGCCTTGCTAGTTATTATATATGATTACATAATGCAAGTGGTTTTGAATGTGATAGCATGTAGAGTGTGTGAATGACTACTTTTGAGACACCTAGGTTTATTTATATGACTCTTGTAATGTGTTGGCTTAATTATGAATTCATGTTATTGTTTGGTTGTGAGCCTGTATTGATCCTACATGATTCAAGCATGTGCATTGTGTGAGTGAGGCTGTTTGTGTATTCCTTGTTGTATTTTGATGTCTAAAACTTGCTTGGTGTATGTACAAAGTGAAATAAAGAATATAGGTTTAAGGGATGATATAGGCATTTCTTTCATAGTCATGTTTTATACCCCCTTCTATGTACTATTGTGCATAATCTTACTTAGCCCTTGTAACTCCCCATGTTTCGGGCTAGAATTAAAACCATCATTTCTATGCGTAGATGATCCAAAAGCCATAAATCCTATGCAAATTTTCCATGTTAATCAAGTATGTAGAGTGGTATCCTATTTGAGCATAAATTGAGATCATAAAGATCCCCTAACTCAGGGTCAAGTTGAAAGCTTTCCTATCATTCGAGTTTTAGTGAGCGTCAAAACTTGAGTCAACTTAAATTGATCATATCTCCTTGTATATAACAAACTGGGTGGCCTACTATATATAAAATGAAATATCTTCAAATTAGCTCTCAATTGATACCAAATTCGCCTAAAATAGACACTCGATGAAAAAGTTAAAGCATTTTTAGTGTCAGCGTTCCCAATTGACTGGCCACCGCATCACGATGAGCCTTAAATTGACAATTGTCAATTTCAGTAGCTCACCGTGATTTCCAGCGCATCGCGATGAAGCCTTTTCTGGCGTTACAGTCCTGGATTTTAAATTCCAAGGTCAAACTAGACATTTCCCATGGCCCCAAACCCATCCAAACACGGGATTTAATCCCAAATACACCTAAATACATACACGTTCACCAAAATTCATCAAGAAACTCCATTAGGATTTCAAACTAGAAACCCAAATAACTCAAGATTCAATCGTGGATTTTCAAAAGCGATTGAAGATTTGGAATTTCCAATCTGTAAGCTTCGAGAATTACCTATTATCTTTCGAGGTTAAGGTACGCGGGATTTTTCTAAAATCTCATGAGCATAGAAATCATGATTTTAAGAAAGGGGTTTTCAAATTTATGAATATATTCATGTTTAAGAAATCATGACGATATTGTTTTCGTCTTTTGACCTTTCCCATATTGATTTGAAATTGTATATATATAAATATATGAATGTGATTTAAGTTAATATTAGAATTGAGAGCATGACTCACATGAAATCCCTCTCTTGATGTGATTGCTCCCATATTTCACATGATATGGATTGTTTTTTTTTTTTTTGAAATACATCTTGAAAAGCATGTTACAAAGTGTCTTGATTTATGAATGATTTGGCTATGAATCTTGAATTCAAAAGAGAGGGTTTTTTGTATTGAAAAATGTTGAAAATACATATAATGAAAGAGTGCATCAATTTTGCCAAAAGCACATGACCAACTTATGTTTGAAAAGTTCTTGCATAGTTTTGACTTATGCTTTTAGAACATGAAATCTCTTATACTATTTGCATGTTTGGATGGTCTGAACTATGTTTTAATGAAAGAATTATGCATGATGCATTATGGCTCAGAAATAGGACTTGCAAGTCTTGGTGAGATGACACCAGTTTAGATTCTGCCATGATAATTTCAGAACAGAATAGAATACATGTTTGAAATAACACTTTTCTGATGTTGAAACTAGAAAATGCATGATTTAGAACAGGATAAAAATAGGCCTAAAGAGAGCTTAGGTGGTTTCCCGAAGAAGGCATGAGTTTAGACAACTCATTGCCCAAAACTATGATTTGCCGATTCGGGTATATTATATTACACTGGCCTAGTGTCGTGTGGCATATCAGAATTAGAAATTCCAACCGTTGAGGCATACTCGGGTTGAGGGCTTCCCTGCTAAGTCAATGGCGAATTCCATATCGCTCGTGGAATATCAAAATTGTAGGGGAGTGCCACCTAACTCAGAATTTATACAAAGATCAGATTTTGCATTGATAAGAATGATTTAAGATTTTCAGAAATTTCCCATGTGTTTTAGAACTATTTCATGAATGGTATTTGACAAATTTCTCTCCAACTATTTTATTTATATAAAAGCTTTATTTTGGAATACTTTGCATACCAATACATCTGTATTAACCTCCCTCCTCCTTCCAGGTTCTGAGGCTCAGTCTAGGGGTCCAGAAAAGTAGTAGTATTTATCAGACAGAGTTACAGTGTCCAGTTGGTGAGCCTTCTTTATTTCGAAAGGCCTATCTTTTCAGATTATGTCATTTATTTATGTTTTGGTCTATTGGAGACCTTGTCCCAGTTTCAGATAGTTTTCAAATTTTCTTGTAGTAGAGATTTTGCAGACTGAGTTAGATGTTATTAGATGTAGTTGATTTTTAATTTTCATACTTATGCTGAATTTAGAATTGACCATGTTTTCGTAGCAGATTATGTTTCTGCATCTTCTTTATTTATATAAATGTGTGCATAAGCCAGATAGAGAGGGAAGTTCCGAGCCCTCATAGTTTGGGATGTCTATGACAGCTAGGCTCTAGTTTGAGTCGTGACAAACTTGGTATCAGAGCATGGTTCATGGTCCTGGGGCATTTGTGAAATATGTGTCGGGTAGAGTCTTGTTTATGGGTGTGTAGCGCACCACACTTTTAAGCAGGACGCTACTAGGCATTTAGGAATATTTCCCTTTCTTCAAGTTTTAGTTCGTGCTATTGAGCCAGAATATTCCTCTTCCATACTCTAATTTATGCTATGGTGTCCCCATATGAAAGTAAAGCTATTCCAATTCTTTCCTTACTTTGATGTGTTTAGATATGTCTCCTTGTTGAGGTGATTCAGGTGCAGAATTCTTGAATCTAAATGGTATAGCCCTTTTGATTAACCCATATATGCTTTTGAAATTGTGCAAGGATTGGAGAAGAGTCTATTAGTGCATCAGAGTGTATTAATTTCCTTGTAAACTTTGATTTTGATGAAATCGTGCTTTTAAGCCTGCGGTATTAAGAGTATTCAGTCCCTTTCAAAACTTTTATGTTGCAAATTTCATGCTTAAGGGGGAATGAGGTATAGCAGAATGTTGGAACTATATTTTCGGTCGAGTAGTAGTATAAGTTAAAGTATCGGTGTTATGACCTATTGGTAGTGAGATTAGACCATGAAGTTGGTGATACAAAGTCACAAGGTTAGAAATCAGAGTGAGGATGGTTTTTGTGTAGATAAATATTTTAGTTGAATAATCGATGCTTGAGAATGATTTACCCCTTTTATAGTGATAGACTAATGTGGTAGCTAGTAAAATGTGTAAATTGTATGGTAGTCTGTGGGGCTCTTTCGATTTACTAGCATAGTTGCTTTGTTATTCATTTCATTTTCTTGTTCAAAACACAAAAATCAAAGTCTAGTGAAGCCGTGGGAGGCCTATTTTGATTCACTAGCAACTTGTTGTTCATCTTGTGGTTCTCTGTTGGTTGGAACGGGGGGTTTAGGGGGAAAATAGAAAGAAAGGTGGTAAGGGCGGCTTATTGAATATATGTATAGCCAAATCTTTTTTCATAAGATTGAGTTGGTAATGAAGTGATACGTCCTTGTGTGTTAGTTTAGTAGAAAGTAAAGAAGGAGTTATTAGTCAAGGTAGATTATTGTTTGCTTGAAGTATGAAAATGGCTAGATTAACAAGTAAGTTAGGATTATAGACTCATGGTTGTTTGTGAAATTTGATAGTCTAAATGTACTCTTGGGTAAATAGGTGTGATATGAGAAAACCGTATAAGTGGATAAGATTGTATGGGGTTATGATATAAGATTAAGGTTGACCATGTCTATTGTGTGACTTTACCCCCTTGACCTTCTTTTCGTTGGTAGTTGTAAACTAGTACTACTTGTGAGAAAGTATGTAGTAGACTTTTTTGAGGTATTTGGGTAGAATGTCCCAATTTGATGAACTAGTAATTATGTTGCCTTCTTCATTGATGGTAGATGACTGATGCTAGACTATTGGCTTGAATTTAATGTAGGATATAGATATAAGAATAGTGGCTTAAGATTAAGGATGAATGTTTTGTGAGAATTGTGTGTAAGGTTGGGTTGTAAATCATACTTAGCACTAGACATTATGTTTCAACAGTTGATGGCCATGAAGGCGGATGTGATGATTTCTTGGTTAATATACTAGTTTTATAGAAGTGATCTAATAGGCTTGAACAGTGTATTCCAGAGGCTAAGTTTGTTTAATTTGTAATGAAGTATGATGTTGTATGTATGATATAGAAGTATGCCCAAGGTGATATGAGGTTGCAGTAATTTTTTAAGGCTATTACATGTTATTTGTGGCTAGTAGTACCGTGGAGTTGCTAGATGGTATATGGTGTTCTAAATAGCTATGTTAAGGAGTTCTGATTGACAGTGTTGAGCCTTTTGATATGATCTTGAATTTTCATGGTAGAGAGATATAAGTTGGGGTCGCGACATTGATATGCTATGACGGAAGTAGTATGGTTCATCAAAGTCTTGGTGATATCCATGTTAAGTGTTATAATCTAAGTTTGAATTTTTGAAGGTTGAACTAAAAGAAATAAGAGTTGAAGTGCTATAGGGTATGCACTCCAACTATGGGAATACTTATGAAGATTCAAAGTTAGTAAGTGTTCAAGTATTATATGATGACTATTGGGTCTATAGAATGATAGAGTGTGTCTCAGAAGGTGGTATTAGTAGTGGGTTTTCCACTTCCAGGTGTAGTTATTTGGGTTAAGTTCTATTAATTACATGTATCGTCGTATTCCAGACCTCAGAGTGTAGTGAGTGCAGTTCAGTTTAGAGTCTAGTAAGGGGTCTCTCGAACATAAGATAATGGCTTAAAGCTAGGGGGAGATGACAGAACAAGTAACCAAGACAGAATCCCAGATTCTTGTAATGATGTCAGTATGATATAGAACATCAGGAAGTGAGGGAGAGGCTCAACCCATTCTTATCTCAATATTTTTCAGTTATCCCAATACTTACTTATGCTTTGTGTTTTAGTTCCATGATCATAGTTCATGTTCATGTATATGATAGAGAGTCACGTACTCTTACAGTTCTAGAATGAGGAGTCCCAGTTCATTCAGTAGTAGGAATCACATTCCATATGTTATGAACTTCAAATTGAGGTCATACAGCTCATGAATCATGTACTCACTCTTTATAGTGTGCTCAGTTCTCATAATTCATTCTATACTCTTTATGATTGACGAGATTCAACTTATAGTCATGTATGCCCCAATTCAGATCACTTTAATGAATCCCTGATGTTGATTTTCTAATTCGTTGGCCTTAGTTAAGTTTTAAGTCTCGTATAATATCTTCCCATGCTTCAAGGTCTTATATTCTAACCTTTTAGTGACTCCTCCTTATGTGATAATAGTGGTGATGATTAAATGCTTCTTGTTAATGAAAGATCATAGTCTGCTTGTTATAGATAAGGCCATAAGTGTGAAGTATGATCTGGGGCCAAGTCTTTTATAGATTTGATGGTTAGTGAAAATTTATTTGTGTATGTTTTTGGGGTAGCGCGTGGGAGTTATGTTGATAGTAGATTAGAGAATATGTGAAGTATGTCCTTATGGGTATTTGCCTTGGAGTTTTTATGTGGTTATAAAGATAGGTTGGAATGACGTGTTGAGATTTAAGTGGAGGAATGCAATATGTCCTAGTGAATCCATAGTAAGAGATCAGAGTTAGTCATTGAAGTAGTAAGGCACGTTATGTTTAGGGTGAGATCTCTACAAAGGGTATAGAAGATTGAATCATATGGTTTGGACCATTATCGTGGTGTGGCATGTTGTATTTTGTGATTTGAAGTTAGGCTTAATCATGGTGAGAGGACTTATGTTACTTTAGGCATTAGTAGAAAGATTTATCAATGCCCATATGAGGATTACAATTTAAATCAACGAGAATGGTATTTAAAGGGAATAATATAATTAAGGGAGTATTGGAGAAGTGCACTCAGCTTGAAAGTATGAAGTGCATTGCCGAAGGCCTGGTAGTTTTATCCTAGTTTATAAGTTATATATTTATATTCCATGCTATAGAGTAGTGTCATTGTTGTGATTCCTTAGTTGGATGCCTTTTGTAACTAGTGCCCAAGATTCTTTGCTCCCTAACGCTACTATGACTTCTTTAGAAAGAGTGTTGAATGAGATACTCCAGTTAAGTATGAGGGTCCAGCATAATTCAGTCTGTATAGCCAGTAATTCATTTGAACAGTCGGATAGACAAGTTACTATGGTTTTCCACCTTTTTACCCAGTCCTACTATCCGAAGTCTCAAGCATATGACCACCTCAAGAGATAATCTATTTCATCCATGTAAGTTACGAATTCAGTTCAGTCAAAGCATCATGTTTCAGATTCAGCTACTTAGTCATGACTCGGTTCATAAAAATGCAGAGCATAATTTCAAATATTTCCAAGTATTTTAGCTCACGCAGTACAGTAACCTGGTGTGATCTTAGACATATTGCCTCATGATTTATACTTGCATAAGTTATCAATTCTCAGTCAATATGTATGATTTGATCATGAACACTTTAAGGGAATCTTAAACTCTCAGCATGAATCAACCCCTTGAAGTAAGTGAAGTCAAGTCAGCTCAGAATCAGATCATTTATATCCTTTTTTAGAAGACACATCAGGTCCACGTTATTCTATACCTTTAAGCTTCAATTTTCCTACCCATCATTCGGGGATGAATGATCCCAAGGGGGAGATATAGTAATGCCTCGTGTTTTGGGCTAGAATAAAAACCATCATTTCTATGCATAGATAATCCAAAAGCCATAAATCCTATGCAAATTTTCCATGTTAATCAAGTATGTAGTCTGGTAACCTATTTGATCATGAATTGAGATCATAAAGATTCCCTAACTCAGGGTCAAGTTGAAATCTTTCCTATCATTCGAGTTTTAGTGAGCGTCAAAACTTGAGTCAAATTCAATCGACCATAAATCCTTGTATATAACGAACTGGGTGGCCTACTATATGTCAAATGAAAGATCTTTGAATTAGCTTTCAATTGATACCAAATTCGCCTAAAACGGACACTTGGTAAAAATTTAGAGCATTTTTAGTGTCAGCGTTCCTGATTGACTGGCCACCACATCGCGATGAGCCTTAAATTGACAATTGTCAATTTCAGTAGCTCACCGCGATTCCAGTGGATCATGGTTAAGCCTTTTATGGCATTCCAATCCCGGATTTTAAACTCCAAGGTCAAACTAGATATTTTTCATGGCCCCAAACCCATCCAAACACGGGATTTAATCCCAAATACTCCTAAATACATACACTTTCACCAAAATTCATTAAGAAACTCCATTAGGATTTCAAACTAGAAACCCAAATAACTCAAGATTCAACCGTGGGTTTTAAAAAGCGATTGAATATTTGGAATTCGCAATCCGCAAGCTTCGAGAATTACCTATTATCTTTTGAGGTTAAGGTACGCGGGGTTTTCCTAAAATCTCATGGGCATAGAAATCATGATTTTAAGAAAGGGGCTTTCAGATTTATGAATACATTCATGTTTTAGAAATCTTGACGGTATTGTTTTGGTCTTTTGACCTTCCCCACATTGATTTGAAATTGTGTGTGTGTGTGTGTATATATATATATATATATATATATATATATATGAATGTGATTTAAGTTATTATTCGAATTGAGAGCGTGACTCACATGAAATCCCTCTCTTAATGTGATTGTTCCCGTATTTCATGTGATATGGATTGTTTTTTTTTTAAATGCATCTTGAAAAGTATGTAATGAAGTGTCTTGATTTATGAATGATTTGGTTATTAATCTTGAATTCAAAAGAGAGGGTTGTTTGTATTGAAAAATGTTGAAAATACATATAATGAAAGAGTGCATGAATTTTTCCAAAAGCACATGACCACCTTATGTTTGAAGAGTTCTTGCATAGTTTTAACATATGCTTTTGGAACATGAAATCTCTTATACTATTTGCATGTTTGGGTGGTCTGAACTATGTTTTAATGAAAGAATTATGCATGATGCGTTATGGCTCAGAAATAGGACTTGCAAGTCTTGGTGTGACGACACCACTTCAGATTATGCCATGATAATTTCATAACATAATAGAATGAATGTTTGAAATTAGACATTTCTGATGTTGAAACTAGAAAATGCATGATTCAGAACAAGATAAAAATGGGCATAAAGAGAGCTTAGGTGGTTCCCCGAAGAAGGCATGAGTTTAGACAACTCATTGCCCAAAACATGATTTGCCAATCCGGGTATATTATATTACGCTGACCTAGTGTCATGTGGCATATCAGAATCATAAACTCTAACCCTTGCGGCACACTCAGGTTAGGGGCTTCCCCGCCGAGTCAATGGCGGATTCCATACCGCCCGTGGAATATCATAATTGTAGGGGAGTGCCACCTAACTCAGAATTTATACAAAGATCAAACATTGCATTGATAAGAATGATTTGAGATTTTCAAAAAGTGCCTATGTGTTTTAGAACTATTTCATGAATGGTATTTGACAAATTGCTCTCTAACTATTTTATTTATATAAAAGCTTTATTTTGGAATACTTTGCATACCAGTACATCTGTACTGACCCCCCTTCTCCCTCCAAGTTCTGAGGCTCAGTCTAGGGGTCTAGAGAAGCAGTAGTATTTATCAGATAGAGTTGCAGTATCCAGTTGGTGAGCCTTCTTTATTTCGGAAGGCCTGTCTTTTCAGATTATGTCCTTTATTTCTGTTTTGGTCTACTGGGGGCCTTGTCCCAGTTTCAGACAGTTGTCAGATTTTCTTATAGTAGAGATTTTGCAGACTGAGTCAGATGTTATTAGATGTAGTTGATTTTTAATTTTCATACTTATGCGGAATTCAAAATTGACCATGTTTTCGTAGCAGATTATGTTTCCGCATCTTCTTTATTTATATGAATGTGTGCATGCTTACTAGATAGAGAGGGATGTTCTGAGCCCGATGTCCATCACGGCCAGGCCCTAGTTCGATTCGTGACAGTGCTGTTAAGCTTTAGCCTATTTCTTTGGTAGCCTTGTATGTAACCTTTTTCCTTTCTTTGATTGACCTGAATTCGATCCAACGCTACTAAGAACTTTAGTGAAAAATGAAAGAGGTAAGGAGTGTTAAATTGGAGAATAAAAAGGTGAATATAAAGCCCCAAAGTAGTAGCTACTGGTGTTGAAAAAAGTTTATGTGATGGGGTTAGGAGTGAAATAATGAAAAAAAAAAGAATTATGCAAAATTCTATTCATGTTTTAATAGATAATATTCCCTCCTTAAGACATGTGAACTAGCTTAAAGAGATGGGACAAAACAAAAGAGATGTGTGAAGGTAGAGGTGGTGAAAGTTTGGTTATTTAGAGAAGAGTTCAATGTTTTGCGTGATGCATAAAGCTCTTAGGGAAGAGAGTCACTATTACTAGCCAGAATATTTCCTACCCGTACCTTAACCTATATTACAATCCCTAAAGTCCTATTTGATCTTAAGCCTTAGCATTCTTATATTAGTAGAGTACTACACTACGGTAAGCCTATGTTCATCTTATGTGACATGTGAATTCTTTGTGAGAGTGAGTGTAATTTGATTCTTATACCCATTATTATGATAAATTGCATCTATGTGGGTAAATATGGGTAACGCTCTGGTGGTGAGGGTGCATGCTTGCTGATAGTTAGGTGACTTATATAATCTTTTTGATTGAGTAATATGCATGAGTTTTCCAACTTGGTGGAGTAAATTCATGAGTCTAGGATGTTTTAAAGTGGTGTTCAGAAGTTGCAAGTATATACATCATGCTTTATGTGGAACTCGTTATTTGTATAGTCATTGTAGTGCTAGCTTGAATGTCTTGCTTATTGTAGTTTTAATAATGGAGTCTTCCTTAGATGATTCTTATGATAAGAGTGTTTGAGGATGAACAAGGCTTTAAGCGTGGGGTGATGATCTTAGGTGGGTTTATGCATCTAAGTGTTGTTATCTAGCCTTAATTAGCTTAGTTTTGACTTCTCGTGTGCGTATGAAGTTAATATTTGTATAATTAAGTATCTAAGTGATGAAATATATGTTTATAAAGTTTGAGGTGTGCTCAAAACACTAGAAGTAAAACTTTTATTTAGAGTTCAAATTAGAAGACTAGTATTCTTAGCTTAGCTATGGGCTATTCTAGTTTGTCTTGTTTGATTCTATTGTGTTGTGAGCTCTAATTCAAGGAGTTTTATGTTATAAGAATCTTAGTGAGATGATTAACTTGATAATTGGATGATATACAAGATGGAATTGAAGAGGATAATCTACCACGAAGCAAGGAACCAAAGGCCAAACGCATGGAGCAAGCATGAGCAAAATCTGGAAATTTGAGCACAAGGGCATGCCAGGACCTTAGATCTCTGCGTTAAGGGAGTTCCACTCCCTTAGACATATCTAGTAAGAATTTGCGAAAAGGGCATGTTGTTCCCTTATAGCGTCAATGTCATCGCGGGCATGCTAGTGTGTCAAAATCGGCCAACTTGTTCCAACTATAAATAGAACACTCCAACTCTTTTGTACGCATCTTGGATGACCTTGGGGTATTGGAATACACTTTAGGAGGCTTCTATTAGG